>NC_136983.1:6080250-6160250 GCF_032717465.1 Coenobita brevimanus | reverse complement strand
GAGAGGAAAGGAGGGGAGGGGAGAAAAAAAGGGATAGAGAAGGGGTGAGGAACAAAAAAGGGAAACCGAGGAAGGGAGAGAGAGTGAGGCTAAGAGGGATGTGGTAAGATGTATGGATAGACCTACCATAAAGTTGTGGCTAGTGGGGAAGGAGTTGTGAACAACTTTGAAAAAGTTACCGTGTGTAAAATATAGTACAGTACCTCACACTCCACCATTCGGAATATTGCCAAACCACACTGCCGTATAAAACGGCAACACATCATACTGTCACACATTACAATCCTGTACCACACTATCATGACACACTGCAACTTTTCATATTGACAAACTTCACTAAACCAAGTTTCACATTGTTTACCATACTCAGCTTCCATTCTCTCTCGTGCGTCATACAATACTTCACCCTGAATAATTTCACGCTACCCATTCCACACTGCTATGCTTCACAGTGCAAGGTTTCATACTGTCACACATTATACTGCGATATTACAGCAAAATTTCTCAGTGCCATTTTAAACACTAACTTCACACACACACACACACACACACACACACACACACACACACACACACACACCACACACACACACACACACCAGCGGGGCTACACTGACACAATTTCCACATCCTACTGCGCAAATTTTTGTTATACCCAGTAGGCCTATATGAAAGGGATTTCAGAAGAACAAGGAACGATATTAAAATGATATAAGGAAAAGAGATGATAGAACAGAAGCGATACAGAGACGACAAAAACTGAGTTCGAACAGGAGGATAGAAGAATGAAGAAATAATGAAGAATTTAACAAACAATATAGTGCAGAAATAAGTTAAACCCATGCACAAGAACGCCATATGTAACATAAATCGTAAAGTACCTAATAAGATTTTTTTTTTTTATTCAAGGAAGAAGGAATGTAATAGGAACCGTTAGGAGAAACACACTGAGGTGGTTTGGCCATGTGGAAAGGATGAAGAGAGAGAGACTGACGAGGAAAGTGTATGTCAGTGAGGTTGAGGGGGGAGAGGTAGGTGGAGGCCAAGGATGAAATGGAGGGATTTAATGGAAAGGTATATGAGAGAGGGGGATGAGAGCTGGGAGCAGGGCAGTGACTTGGCTAGGGACAGGGCAACATGGAGGCGATTTGTTTGTGGCCACCCCTAATGTGTTTAAGGCGAGATTTAATTTATGGAAGCGGGAGTGAGGGGGGGGAGGGAGGGAAGAAGGGAGTAAGATAGAGGAAAGGGAGATGTGTTAGGCATAAGGGGGCAGATACAAAGATCAAATACCAGGATAATAATAACAAGAACAAAGGAAAAATGTGATACGTGATCCTTTCTGTTCTTACGGACAAAAAAAAAAAAAAAAAAATCTCATTTAGAGCAACAGGTCCTTATAATATTTCCCCTGAATCCTGGGACACTTTGCCTTTCAAAATGCATCCCCCTCATCCCCCCCTCCTTTCACCAAGCAACCCCTGTACGACTCTCCCACGTCCTCGCAGCCTTCTTCCTCCTATCCAATCCCCACCCACGCATCTACCCCCCCCCCACCCACCCACACACAAACCTCTCTATACTCTTCCCCTCCTTTTCCAGTCGTCTGCACAAATCTCTTTCCCTGAAGACCCCTGCCCCACCCAATCTTTCAGGAATCCTATGTTTTCTTCACTTTTAATGACACACATTCACTATTCCAACCAGCCTCCAAATTCTCCCCCACACCACTATCACCACACTTTCCTAATTCTCGTAGTCCCACATTCCCATTCCTCAAAATACATATCTTTTACTGTCTATTGCCGGACGCCTTACTCCCGTACAGGGTGACCAAAAATATTTCACCTCCATATCGCCCTGTTATCTGGAATTTGGCTGCCCTTCATCCAACTCTCACATCCCTCTCCCAAATATCTGTCCACCCCATCCTTTCTTATCCTTGGTCTATCCCTATTTCCTTCCTCTCCACCTCATTCGCAGGTATTTTGCTAGTCCTTCTCTAATTCTCTACATGGCCCAACAATCAAAAGTAATTCTCATAACACTTCCAATCACATCCACTTCAGCACCACTACCCTTCTCTACTTGCACATTTGTACCCTTGTTTCAGTCCCCCAACAGTCCTAGGTCTCCTTCCGTATCTTAATACACCTCACTCCAAGTTCATGAACCTTACCCTGAAACCCCCAACCCTATGATCCAAACTCTATACATAACACTCCACTACTCAAGTAGGGTGTGTCAATTTTGTAAATTAGAGAAAATGAAGAAGCTTGGATGATAAAAATGGTGCGAATGGTTGTACCATGAAGGAGGGTAGGAAAAAAATTATGACAAAATAATTTTATCTAGCTGCCTACTAAATCGAAAATTCTGGCATTGATTCCTTCAAATGTTTAGTGGTTTTATTGGTGTGGCAGCTTTGAGCAATATATCTACATAAACCACGCAGAACATTCATTGTGATCCGTGTTTAAACAGTGTTGGATGAGGTTTTGAACTCTTCAAAGTCTAGTTATTTTCTCAAATAGCATCATCATACCGTAAAATTACATGAAAAAAGGCGTATGAGATAGGCTTTCATTAGCAAATGATACCTGGATGGTAGTGAACCCCGTGATTCAGTGCTCACGGCTTTCAATGTATTTAGAATCATCTGGATAATCAATTATTAAGTGGAGCCGGTTTCACATGGTTTATTTAGTTTCAGAATGTCGTAGTTGTGCTTATGTTATGTACAGCTGTGTATTTTGTATATGGCTGTCATCCATCAGCTTGAGCGCTCTATCCCAGGTTAGCTGTGTCCACCTGTCAGAAGATTAATAATGTGATTATGTGAGAGATTAGATGGTGACATAGGTTCTGTCTGGATTGCCTTTAATCGTGAAGTGCTTGTGTTATTTCATTGTCTTTGTCTCATTTATGCATCATTATGGTTTATTCACATTGATATTGCTAAAGTTATAGTATGGTTTTATATAAGATTTGCTATCAATGTCCCCATGTTTTTGCAAATCATGGTACTCCATATTATGTTCAAAATACAGATCTAAATCAGCCATACAGCTTTTCATTAATCGAGGTTATATACACTTCATACATTACTGACATATCAGGCTTATGTATGTTAAGAGTTCATGTTCAATTATTGTTTCTTAAAGTATGGAATCACAGCACAAAACTTATACTCTAATATAGACATTACGTCTATTCTTTACAACATAATTGCTCAGTGAATTGTCTGAGTGCATGGGTGGTGGTGCATGTGCATGCAGTATTTTGGCATTGGTTTGGCTGTGGTTCCTTCATTGTTATACCTTTCAGACTGACTTGTTGGCATGATCAACTAACTAGTACTGTATATTGGTGGTTTTGCATTAACATGAGTCGAAAAGGTCTCAAAACTGGAAGTTCTGTTCGCTGTCTGATTTAGTGTGTAATGGAGGAGAACTGCCACCTGGTGACCTTCCAACAGTAAGAGACATACTGCGGTATGGTCTACTTTTGAAAGAAGTCAGACATGAAGATCCCAGGAACTACCCCGTTGGTCACCTTATCAGAAATGAATTGGTCCCTGCTCTGCTGGCCCAGTGGCACAAGGCGTATGCTTTGTTCAAGCCTCTTGTGATTATTTCTGAGGCCAGGAATGTAGCACGGGTGAAAGATATTTGGGAAAATGCTCTCAAAGTGGCTTGTGGCAAATGCGGGAAGGTGTTCAAGGCAACATTCATCTCCAGGCTCGATACTCTTGTAGACATTCCACTGTGCCAATGTCCAATGACATCATGTGAGATGACTGGTTGCTCTTCATCATGTTCATCAGTGCATATTACCTGCACATGTCCGAAAGACCAAAAAATTCTGCCTAACGAGCTCCTCTTCATTCAAAGCCAATGCAAAAAGGTTGGAAGCCATGGCTCCTACCAAATAGGCCTGACAGACTCGGCTGAAATGAAAAAGCAGATGAAGGTGGCACTGGGGCAAGCATATCGGCATCAGGAGCAGGAGAAGAGGAGACAGGCTTGGCAGCGAGAATTTGATGCTTGCCAATGACAGGTGACTGGTGCTGGAGCTTCTAGACTGTCAGAATTGGAGAGCAGTGACATAAGCGGTGACAGCGTGAGCAGTGAGATGTTAGATGAGCAAGACACTAACAATGTTGGCATCAAAGGACAAGTGAAATACTGAAATATGCTGATTCAATGTTATTCGTGTATGTGTTATGTGTATACGTGTAACTGTGGGCTGACCCTCCATACTTCCTGTGGTTTCTGCATCGTATCCGTTTCCCGTGCATATGCTCTCACCTCGTCGTCAAACATGCAAGTCATTTTGTAACCGTTGACGATCTTTCTTTGAATTTAAACATTTTTACTTCAGTGTTTTGCTGCAGAATGATGAGAGTATTGACCACAAACAGATTGGTCACAATCATTTTCAAATCAATTTCAAGTTGTCACTGTAGCAGTAGCTGCTCAATCTAAGCACGTTCAGTGTCACTGGGCACAAGTAATTGATGACTTCATATTTCCAGATTTCCAAGCCAAAGCATGAAGTTCTATGGTGATGAGGTTCTGTGCTCACAATTCGCCAGACATTTGGAATTTGGCGTGGAGGCTTGGTGGAGCCCGCTGAGGGACACTAATTTGTTCTTAATAATATATAATTTTCCAAACATTATTATCAATCTCTATACCACTATTTGTCTTTTTTATGTTCTCTCGAGTGAAATGTCCTTTTGTGCATTGAAAATTGCGTTCCTTTAATGAATTTCATCATGCAAGTGATTCTCAAATAATTTCTACGCTATATATGTAATTTTTCAAACTCACTTGCCGCTAGCTAAACATCATACCATTCATATTTAATTGTCATAATCAGAATCTGTATGTCAAATAGCACTAATTTTCCACCCAAGCTTTTTGATCCTTAGAATTTTTCTGTTTTGCCTAAGAAACTGACACACCCTACTGACGCATGCCAATATAGTAGAACCTGTGTCGCAGCCAACTTAGAGTTGCCTTCACTTCCATGTGCCCGCTAGTGATCTGGTTTTGGACCTCATCTACTTCAGAACCACCAGTTGCCAGTACTTGCTGAGGCCATTGGCTGTCTCCCACTGACGCTCCAGTAGTCCGTTGTTCAAACAAAGAAGGTCCCACTGGCTCCAGTAGCTCCTGACCGCAGAGCTGAATCTAGAAACCTCTTTACAAATGGTTACTCTGTACTTTGCTGCAGCCGCTCTAGCATTGGATGTAAATCTGCATCCTCCATCTGCATCCTCTCCTCTACTGACATCTGATCCAGAATTTCCACTGCAGCACCCTTGTGGCTATTAGCAAGCAGCACTGCTCTCTTATACTTCTGCTGCTCTAGCTTGGAATTTACTGTTCTTCCCTCATTTCCCTCATGAAAGAATCTAGCTGTCCTTGCATCCTCAGTTGTGATTCCCTCTGTTGCTCCTCTGATCACTCTTGAAGTTGCTCATATCATTCTTTATGTTCTTCATGTTGTGCCTCTAGTTGTTCCCTATTTGCCTTCAATAGTACACCTCGTGCCTGTACTAGTTCTCTGAGTTCTTTCTGTCCTTCATTCTGTGTTTGTAGTTGGATACTTTGTGCTTGTAATTGTTCTTTAAGTTCTTTCTTTTGTGCCTGTAATTGTGGTTGGAGTTATTTCTTTGAAGTTTGTAGTAACTTCATAATCGCTGCCAGTGACATCTCCTCCTGCCCAGCTCGGGATCTTGTCTGCACACCACCTTGCTCTATGTCGAAGATTAGACTCATTGCAGCACTGAAATTATCCCACTCCTGACACCAGAGTTACATTCTCGTCCCACACTGTCACAGGCTCCAACAGCAGTAGTTCAGTACAGGAAGGATATTGCCCAGTGAGTTTTTCTTCCTATGGTCAGCCTTTAGGTGTACAGTACACAAGATCAGGTGAGGTGGGGAAAAAAAAAATAGTTGGCTCCTTAAAATTCACTGTCTTTATTTTCCAAATAATTCCACTTATTGCTTTCCAACTTCACTTCACTGTTCTCACATGCACTGGAGCTATACAAACTTTATTAACTGCTATTACACTTAATCCTTGACAACACTTCACTGTTAGTACAAGTTCTGATGATATATAGACATCAATAGACACTTCACTGTTTTCACAAGTACCAAAAAATATGCAAACTACACTGACACTGCACCGACACTCAGACTCAACTGAAAACTGACTAAAACTTGAAATAGTCTGCATAATTCGAGAAACTTCTACATTCTACGAGAACAACGGTTACCAACTCGGAGATATCGCAAACATGCCAGAGTTTTCTTACATTATATAACACTATAAATTATTTAGCATAGTGGCATAAATTCTATCTATCTATCTATTGCCAGACGCCTCAATCCCGTTTGGGGTGGCCACAAACAAATCGCCTCCAAGTCGCCCTGTCCCCCGCCATTTCACTGCCCTGCTCCCAACTCACACCCCCCCTCTCTCATATACCTCTCCACCCCATCCCTCCATCTCATCCTCGGCCTCCCCCTCCCTCTTCCCCCCTCCACCTCACTCACATACACTCTCTTCGTCAGTCTTTCACCCTCCATCCTCTCCACATGGCCAGACCACCTCAGTGTGTTCCTCATAACGCTTCCAATCACATCCACATCAACACCACAACGCTCCTTTATATCCTCATTCGTCAGCCTGTCTCTCCATGTGACTCCACAGGCTCCTCTTAAATAACTCATTTCCACTGCTCTCACTCTTGACTTGTGTCCTTCCAACAGTGTCCAAGCTTCACTTCCATACGTTAGAGTTGGTATCACAAAGCTGTCATCAAGTAACTTTTTCACTTCCATGCTTACGTCCCTGTTTCTTATCACTGCTTTCAAAGAACCAGCAACCTTTCTTCCCTGCTGTACCCTTTCAAGCACTTCACCCTCCAACCTCCATCCTTACTCATCACACTACCCAAGTACTTAAACATACTCGCATTTTCCAATTCCTCACCATCCAACCTCGCTGTACATTCACTAACTTCACCTGTCTCAAAGACCATCACTTTACTCTTCCCAATATTCACCTTTAGATTCCGTTTCTTACACACTCTCTCAAACTCATCCACCAAGCCTTGCAGCTCCTCTTCTTCACTCAACAACACAGTATCATCTGCAAACAACAGTACAGGGAGTTTCCAAACACTATCCTCTCTCACCAGGGCCACTCCAACATCCACTACCCTCCCTTGTACCTCTTTTATTACCCCATCCATGTACAGATTGAACAACCATGGAGACATGACACATCCCTGTTTCAAACCAACTTTCAAAGAGAAAAATATGTCCGAGGCTTATTGTTTGTTTTTTTAGTTAGTTTTTTTCCGGGGAGGGGCACTAACCCTCCGCCAACCCTTTTAGTCGCCTTTTACGACAAGCAGGGATACTGGGGGAGTATTCTTAAAAAAAACCCTACCCCCAGGGGGGGTATAAATTAACTTACATAATTAACCCGCAATCACATAAATGAAACATTATAAAGAAAAAGAGCACAAAAATTATTGCATAACTTATGAAATAACTATGCTCACAAACAGCAGGCAAACTGGCAATTGACTCATACCGGAACTAGATACCGTAAACATCAGGAAAGACGAGAAAAATCTCGGCTAGCTAACTGACAGTCTTGCTTCATATCGTTATTATTATTATTATTATTATTATAATTATTATTATTATTATTATTAATATTATTATTAATATTATGGCAGTGCTTTAGTGGACATTTGTGCTGGGAGGGGGTTGGTGATAGCCAATACCCTCTTCAGGCATAAAATGATCCACAGGTATACATGACGAGTGATGAGAAGGGTGGGTGGTGAACTGAATGAAAGGAAGGCAATGATTGATTATGTGTGTGTGGATGAAGGGATGCGAAGATGTGTAATGGATGCAAGAGTGTATAGAGGTTGGGGGAGTGGACTTTCTGACCACTACTTGGTGGTGGCCAGAATTAGGTTCCAAGTAAGATGGAGGAATAGAAGAAGGGAAAGACGAGAGGGAGGAGTAGTTGCAAGGAGAGTGGAAAGGTTACAAGAGGATGAGAAAAAGGCAGAGTATAAGAGAGAAGTGGAGGAACGATTGGGCAAATATGAAATGGAGCAGATGGGGGACGTGGAAGGTGTGTGCAGGATATTTACAGAAGAAATATGTGCAGCATGTGATGTGGTGTGTGGGAGGAAGAGAAGGCGGAGGGGGGTGCAAGGAACAGCGTGTTGGACTGAAGAGGTGAGACAGGCTGTGGCACAAAAGAAGAAAGCATACAATGAATGGATGAGTAATAGGGGCGTGGAAGAAGGTGAGAGGCGGAAGAGAGAGTTATATGTAGAAAGAAAGAGAGAGGTGAAAAGATTAGTAAGAAAGAGTAAGAAGAGAGTGGATGAGGAATTTGGAGGGAATTTGAGTGTAAAGTGGAGAGACTAAGAAAATTTTTTGGAAAAAGGTGAAGAGAGTAAGACAGGGTGGAAGTGAGGTTAGCAGGGGGGTGAAAGATAAAAATGGTAGATTACTATTGGAGAAGAGAGAAAAAGTGAGCAGATGGAGAGAACACTTTCAGGAATTGTTGAACATAGAGGATGGAAGTAATGCGAGTATAAGTGGCTGGGGAATGGCTGGGAGAAGGAGAGAGGTGAGAAGACAGGAAGAAATCAGTAGGATAGAAGTTGTGGAAGCAATGAAGAAAGTTAAATTGGGGAAAGCCCCAGGAATTGATGGAGTGTGTGGTAAAATGCTGAAGCATGGGGGATAGTAGTAGAATGGATGTGGACGATGTGCAAATTGGCCTGGGAGGAAGGTAAAGTCCCGGAGGTTTGGAGGTCAGGTATAATTATTCCCTTGTACAAAGGAAAAGGGGAAAAAGAAGTGTGTGGTAATCATAGGGGCATTTGTCTTCTTAGTATAATAGGAAAAATGTATGGTAGGATACTTATTGACAGAGTTAGAGAAAGAACAGAGGAATTAGTTGGAGAAGAACAGGGAGGCTTTAGGAAGGGAAGAGGTTGTGTAGATCAGATATTCATTCTTAGATCTTTAGTGGAAAAGTTTCTAGAGAAGGGAAAGAAGTTGTATGCAGCTCTCATGGATTTGGAGAAAGCATATGACAGGGTGGATAGACAAGGATTGTGGAAAATATTAAGAATATATGGAGTAGATGGGAAGTTGTTGAATGCTGTGAAGAATATGTATGATGGTGCTAAGGCTGCAGTGCGTGTGGATGGTGAACTAAGTGAATTTTTCTCCTTGAAGGTTGGGTTGAAACAGGGATGTGTCTTGTCTCCACGGTTGTTCAATCTGTACATGGATGGGGTAATAAAAGAGGTACAAGGTAGGGTAGTGGATGTTGGAGTGGCCCTGGTGAAAGAGGATAGTGTTTGAAAACTCCCTGTACTCTTGTTTGCAGATGATACTGTGTTGTTGAGTGAAGACGAAGGGGAGCTGCAAGGCTTGGTGGATGAGTTTGGGAGAGTGTGTAAGAAACGGAATCTAAAGGTGAGGTGAATGTAGGGAAGAGTAAAGTGATGGTCTTTGAGAGAGGTGAAGTCAGTGAATGTACAGCAAGGTTGGATGGTGAGGAATTGGAAAATGTGAGAACGTTCAAGTACTTGGGTAGTGTGCCGAGTAAGGATGGAGGTTTGGAGGGTGAAGTGCTTGAAAGGGTACAGCAGGGAAGAAAGGTTGCTGGTTCTTTGAAAGCAGTGATAAGAAACAGGGACGTAAGCATGGAAGTGAATAAGTTACTACATGACAGTATTGTGATACCAACTCTAACGTATGGAAGTGAAGCTTGGAGGTTGCTGGAAGGACACAAGTCAAGAGTGAGAGCAGTGGAAATGAGTTATATAAGAGGAGCCTGTGGAGTCACATGGAGAGACAGGCTGACGAATGAGGATATAAAGGAGCGTTGTTGTGTGGATGTGGATGTGATAGGAAGCGTTAGGAGGAACACACTGAGGTGGTTTGGCCATGTGGAGAGGATGGAGGGTGAGAGACTGACGAAGAGAGTGTATGTGAGTGAGGTGGAGGGGGGAAGAGGGAGGGGGAGGCCGAGGATGAGATGGAGGGATGGGGTGGAGAGGTATATGAGAGAGGAGGGTGTGAGTTGGGAGCAGGGCAGTGAAATGGCGGGGGACAGGGCGACGTGGAGGCGATTTGTTTGTGGCCACCCCAAACGGGATTGAGGCGTCTGGCAATAGATAAAGTCATGGTGGGACGTGGTACCACCTGGTGCGTGATTGGCCACGGACCTGTGATCTTCCCGTATCGACTACAGGCGGGCGACAATGTGGCGTCCCTAATCATGTGTATACTGCTGGCCGTGTGGTGCATGTAATATGATGCAGGGATACATGTGCGATGCATACAGTAGTGCAGAGATAGATGTGTGGTACGTATGAATTGTGGAGGTGGATTATTACGTCACAGTACTCCCCCCTCCCCTCAAAAAATAAATAAATAAATAAATAAAATGAATTGTGGAGGTAGATTATCATGCCACAGTACTCCCCCCCCCCCCTCAAAAAAAAATAAAATAAAATAAAATACAAATAATAATAATATTAAAACAATGGAAAAAAATTCATACTAACATGTACAGTAATTCAAGTTATTACGAAAATGGGAGTATGTATTTACATAGGCAGCTTAAAATTACAAACATACAACATAGAGGTACATTATATGGCAGCGTAATTGAGAGTGACCTATGTTGGGTACTGGAAATACTTGGGCGGTCTGATGAGTCGGCCAGCTTGAGTGTAAGTGTATGAGGTTGTGATGTTAGTCTGAGTGGAATGTGGGCATATTGCAGTTGTAGCCATGACTGGTAAGGTCTGTGACCTGCAAGTAGGCGGTGTCATGTTGGAAGGGAGGGATGAGGTGCATGTGGCTGTGGAAATGAGGTTGGAAGAGGAGGGTGGGGAGTGGGAGGATGGTGGCGGGGAGGAAGTGGTGGTGGAAGCCAGCTGACTAGAGGATCTGGGTAATGGTGGTAAAAGGAGGTAGCAATTAACAAAAGGAATCTGGGGTGGACGACAAGTCGTGGTGGGTGCGGGGGGTGGGGGATGTGGTGAAGGAAGTCAGCCGAGTAGAGGGTGTGGGTAATGTTGGTAAAGGAGGTTAGCATTTAACAAAGGGAATCTGGGGTGGGGGGCAAGTCGTGGTGGGTGGGGAGGGTGAGGATGTGGTGGAGGGGGAGGATGTAGTGGGTGTGCTGGTAGCAGTGTGTGGTGTTGAGGGCATGTTAGCTGGTTTGATTCTGTACGCCAACACCGTGTACTGTTTGCCCTTCCTGTCTACAGTAACTAATGTGTCTGTTCTGGCAGTGACTGGGTAGGGGCCTTCATGAGGTGTTTGAAGAGGTGACTGGTGCTGGCCTCACTTGATGAGGACATGCCCGGCAGTTTCCCATTGCCGAGGCACTTGAGTGGGCTGCTGGGGGTACGGGCGTGGGGGTGTGGGTTGCAATGCCCGCATAGCTTGTTGAAGAGCTGGGAGGAATGTTAGTGCTAGCATTGCATCCTGCTGTGGGCTGAACTGGCCCGGAAGCCACAAGTCCTCCCCAAAAGTCAGCTCAGCTGGAGAGTTCCCTATATCCTCCTTTTCTGTGGTTCTGAGGTTGAGGAGGACTATGGGAAGAGCGGGCACACAGTTGACAGGATGCGGAATAGCTTGCAGTGCCTCCTTTAAGCGGCGGTGGAACCATTCCATCATCCCATTGGACTGCGGGTGGTAGACTGACGTACGGTGGAGCGTAGTACCTAGAATGGAGAGCAGGTCCTGCCAGGCCTTTGACTCAAACTGGATGCCTTGGTCAGTGATTATGGTGTGTGGGGCGCCGAGATGAACCCCCCCAGGATGACAGGAAGTGGTACACCACCCTCTCAGCTGTAGCATCCATCATCCGTGTTGCTTCTGCCCAACTTGTAGCCCTGTCGATGCAGGTGAGAATGAGCCTGTTCGCCCTGGACTCTGGGAGAGGGCCAACGATGTCAAGGTGGACCGTGTGGAAACGAGTGGTGGGAGTGGGTAAGCTCACTAATGGGGTCTTAATGTGACAGTGCACCTTGGCAGATTGACAGCGTGCACACATCTTTACCCACTGCGTCACATCTCTATGCATGCCAGGCCACACCATGCGGCGTCGAAGGAGGCTATGTGTGCTGCGTATGCCTGGGTGTGACATGTCATGGTAATGTCAGAAAATCTGATGCCAATATGCATTGGGCATAAAAGGGCAAGCTACACTGCAGGATATATCACACCACAGCTTATGGGAGGAGTGTGGAATGTCGAATTACTGAAACTGTAGTGCGGTTGAACCCCCGAGTAGCGTAGGTAGTTCCTGGTCCGTCGTTTGAGCAAGAGCCAGGGCGGCATGGCTGAGTGGAGGAGTAGATGAGGCCACTATAGCCACTCACGGGGAAAGAGCATCAGCCACCGTGTTCTGTTCACCTTTGATGTGTAGTATGTCCGTGGTTAACGCAGAGATAAAAGTGGTTTGTGATCAGTAAGGACCCTGAATTCCTTGCCCTCCAGAAAGTGCCTGAAATGTCTAATCACTTCATATATTTCCAGTAGCTCCCAGTCAAATGCGCTGTATTTGCACTACCTGGAGTGAGATTCTGGCTGAAGAACATGATGGGTGTAGTAACTCCATCAGCCTCCTGCTGGAGAACAGTGCCCACCATGTCTGAGGAGGCGTCTGTGACAAGGGACATGGGAACATTGGGGGCAGGGTAGGCAAGGCAGGGATCATTAGCGATGTTGTCTTTCAGGGTGGCAAAGGCTTGGATCGCCTGTTGAGTCCAATCGAGTGGTTTAGATGAGTTTTTCTTTGTACCCTTCAGGAAATCATTGAGTGGAGCTAAGGTGGAGGCCGCTTAGTGGAGGAAACGGACGGTGGTAATAGTTGACCATGCCAAGGAATTCCTGAAGTGTGCGTGGTGTTGCTGGATGTGGGAAATCTCGGATGGCCTGCACTTTCTGGGGAAGGGGTATGGTAACAGTGGCTGAGACTTTCTGCCAGAGAAAGTCAAGTTGCTCCACACCTAGGATGCATTTCACTGGATGGATGTGAAGGCTGTGTTCCTGCAGGCGGCTGAAAAGGTCCAGAAGATGATGCTCATGCTCACTGTGTGACGAGGAGCCGATGAGGATGTCGTCGATGTAGACGAGGACGATGTCTAGGCTCCTAAACACCTGGTCCATATACGTTTGGAATGTTTGTGCTGCATTCCATAACCCGAAGTTCATTTTGGTATATTCAAACAGGCCAAATGGGGTGGTACAGCCGTTTTAGGGATATCCTGGGGGGCAGCTGGGATCTAGTGAAAGGCCTGTACCAGATCTATTATGGAGAAGACAGTCATCCCATGCAGTTTGTGGTGGAAGTCCCGGACATGGGGAATGGGGTAGCAATCAGGGGTGGTCATTGCATTAAGGGCCCTGTAATCCTCACATGCTCTCCACTCACCCTCCTGTGCCTTCGGAACCATGTGCAGTGGTAAGGCCCAGGAAGTGGATGATGGGCTTATTATGCACTCCTGCAGCATGGTCTGAAACTCCTGCTCTGCTGCCCGTCGTCCTTCAGGAGGCAAGCAGCGTGGGAGGGCGAAACATGGTGGTCCTGAGGTAACTATACAGTGTCACACGCCATGGTCGGTCTGCCCGTGTTAAGAAGTCGGTGAGACTAGGAGGGGAAACTGCCACAGAATGGTGTCATAGGAAGAATCACTTCAGAGGTGGGTGATAAGGACAGGGCTGGCTGCACACTTCGAGGCTTGAATAAAAGAGTTAGATGGCCTGTGATACAGCTGGCAGTGCTTGGTGTCCACCACCAAATCGCATGCCTCCAGGAGGTCGACTCCGAGGATGGGTTGCTCAACGTCTGCTATCACGAAGGGCCACGTGAATGAGAGGGTGTGGGAGAAAACCACCTGCAGGGGTTCAGTACCGTATTTGGTGATAGGTGAACCACTGGCCGCCACAATGTCAAAGGCAGGTTGATAGTGGTGTATGTGATGGGGGTTTGGGGGAATGATACTAAATGCAACCCCTGTGTCTATTAGGTACCTTGTGGCAGTGGTGGCATTCTCAACCCACAGCAAGTCCTGAGTGCCTGGCAGTTTGTAGGGGAAATGTGGAGCATAGTTGGCTTGTTCATGATTCACTTTGGTGGGAGACGTTACTCCCTTGGTCTCCCGCCGGTGGCATTTCCCAAAAAGCTACACAGGAAAATGTATCGACAGGCCGCCTGACCGAACTGTTTATGATACGTACAGAGGGTGTATTCCTATTGCCTAGGTTGTACAGTGTTCGGTTTGGTATATGACACTACGAAGGCACTGGTGGAATTGCGCGGGGGGGGGAAAGGGAATCACTGGGGAACTCTGTTGATGGTGCACTGGGGAGATTGTTATTGGGTGAACACACCGGTGGAGGGATTGATGCAGTGGGGGAGTTGTTATTCAGGACAAGTATGGATTGTTCTATCTGGCTAACTTTATCTGTTAATTTACTGAGCAGAGCACACATATCCGAGAATTGCTTGTCTCTGTTAAACACACTGTTAACACTGGGGGTTGCACTAGGGTTGATCACTACATTGTTGGGCATGGGATTGTTTATAGGAATTGCACTTACCCTGGTACTGGAGTAATGCTGTTGCATTTCATAAAGTGTGTCTGTTTTTACAAGGAAGTCTTGAAAGGTAGCATCAGCACCGAGAGAAGCCAGGTCGAGGCGGATTTTTAGCGTCAAAAGCTGCAGAAGGCAGTGCCACAGAAGATCGTCAGATAGTGCCGCCCCTGCAGCTGTTAGTGTGGCTTGGATCTGGGTGCACAGTGCTGAGGGGCACTGGTCTGTTGGCTGAATGTTGTCCAGCTCCATAAGCAGTGCCTGTTTTGATTTCCCCAACGCCCTCAGGAGACTGATTCTCAGTGCTGTGTGCTTCCCTGTGGTTGGGATGACTATAGCACATCCTGCACGAGAGCTGCCACTTGAGTAGGTAGAGCTTGAACAACTGTAGTGTATTTTGTGTCGTCGGTAGTGTCTTTGGGCCATGTGGCATCAGTGTGTGTAAACCAGGTGTTTATGTCGTAAGAAAATGTGGGGAGATGTTGCTTGATTATGTATTCCATATGCTCACTCCAAGGGTCACCAGTGTAGTGTTGTCTCTTACTTGCTTAACTTACGATGGTAGGATGAATATTAAAGTCGGATGTGAGGCAGAGGGGTCTTATATTACTAGTTAAATTGTACAATGATATTTCAGTGATAATACAGCCATAAACTTGCTATTTTTTCCGTACTGTGGCGAGAGTGACACTAATACTTGAGGTGCTAGTGTGTGAGCGAGGGAGTGTGAGTTAGCGTGACCATGCATGAATGTGTGAGTGTTTGAGTGTGACATGGCAGCTCTATGGGATGCAGGTGTCAGTGTGTGTGTCGGAGTCTGGAGCTTGAGAGAAGACCGAGGGACCCAGGCAGGCCGCTTTTATGACAGGCTGCAGCAGGGCACGCTGGTGTCAGCGTACTAGAAGGCCCGGTGATTGGCTAAGGTGAGGCATGCAGCAGCTCATTGGTCAGATGGGGTCACGAGGTCAGGGACTGCTACTTCATAGGTCAGCGCAGCAGCTGAGTCATGGTGGGACGCGGTACCACCTGGTGCGTGATTGCCGGCACACCTGTGATCTTCCCACGTCGACTGCAAGCGGGCGACAATGCGTCCCTGACCACGTGTATACTGCTGGCCGTGTGGTGCATGTAATATGATGCAGGGATACATGTGCGATGCATACAATAGTGCAGAGATAGATGTGTGGTACGTATGAATTGTGGAGGTGGATTATTACGCCACAGGGGAAGGCGGGAGGAAGGGCTTCCCACATACAGTTCTTCTAGATAGGAGGAGTGAACAGATTGTCGTGTCCTTTCCCTTCCTCCGACTTTGTCTGTCTGTCTGTCTCTGTCTCTGTCTGTCTGTCTGTCTGTCTCTCTCTCTCTCTCTCTCTCTCTCTCTCTCTCTCTCTCTCTCTCTCTCTCTCTCTCACACACACACACACAGTTTTATATCTCTTCTCAGCATCCGCGTCTCTTTTCTTTTGTCTCTTTTACATGTCCAAATATTTCTCAATCGAAATATCCTTCCCGTGTTTTCCAGTTTCTGTCCGTGTCAGTCTCTTTCCTATCCAATCCTCTCTGTCTGTTTTTCTTTACTCTCGTATTCCAGAAAATACAAAAGCTTCCCCGAAGTTTGACGATGAGAAAACACTGGAAATGTTGTGTCTTAAGTGAACTCCTAAAACAACATGCCAATAATAACTGCAAGAAGGGGACCCTTATGATGCAGTATTATACGGAAGCAAATATTTCTAGCACAGCAGGAGCCTCTGTAATGCAGTGTGCATTGGATACAATAATTTTCGGTTCTGCTCTAGCTACCTAAGCAGTAATAACCTGATTAGAATAGTAGACCAGCTCGAAGCTACTCACTTCGAAGGTAACAATTTTTCCCACAACATGGCATTCTAATGAATCATTGGCGGACAATGACTGTGATTCTTTCTCAAAGCAAGTGGACAGTAACAGACTAATAAGAGAGCGTATGAAAGGTACTAACCGAGTAAAGAGATACATTGGCTGTATCGTCCCTGCTTCGGTAGGGTTAGGCAGGTCCTGCAGTGGACACTCAAACAGCTGATAATGATGATGTGTATATATATATATATATATATATATATATATATATATATATATATATATATATATATATATATATATATATATATATATATATATATATATACTTTCTTTATCCCCACCTTCAAAATTCAGTATTGCATTTTTTTCAACCAAGCTATCATACAAATACATCAGTTAACAATACTTATGTAAACCAACTGATGGTACTTTTTTGGATAATGTTGAGTATTCGAGGGCAGAGACACTGATTTTCTTGATGCTCAGTGTGAGGATGTGAAGTGTCAATTAATGACTCAAATTTTGTCCATCCTTATCTAGCTATCTATGTATTTAGGCAAACATACAGTATATGTACGTCTCTCTCTCTCTCTCTCTCTCTCTCTCTCTCTCTCTCTACGTAGACAGATTGGTGCACATGCATGTATACTATGTAACGATGCTTAATATGAGGCGCTAAGGATAGTTTTTTGATAAAGATATATGTCTGAGGGCAGCGATAATAATTTTATTGACCCCAGGACGAGGCTTTAAGGGTAAGAGGTGAAACAAAAGTATGGACATATTAGTTTCCTGATTAATGAGCCGTTATGCAGTAAGTCGTACGCTAAATAAATTCGCCGAATATCACAGGTGAGACAGCTTGCCGAAAAGAGACTGGTAAACTGAATTAATCCGTTTTCCAATATTTTTTTCAATCAGTAGGTCAGAATAATGGGGCATATATTTTTCATTCATCCTTTGCTAGGTCATTTCCATTACAGTTTTCCTTTAGCACATGTTGATCTTTTATACTATTTCTTGCCGGCTTAACAGATTACTGCTGCCCTTTGTTTTCCATTGTACTGTCTCCCTTTCCTTTCTTAACATCCTTCTCTCCTTCTCATTTGCATCTATCTCTCTTCCCTTCTTTTTGCCCCAGATTCCACCCCTCTTTCATGCACGAGTATACCATTTCCCGCTGAAATAATCAGTGTATTTTAGCTACAGGGACAAAGGAGTAAAAAGTGCACACGGGAGAATGGAAGAAGTGAGGGTGGTGATGTGCGACAAAGAATGTGGACAGAGGGAGTGCGTTGGAGGGCCTGACACAAAGACGTCATGCACAAGGGCGGGATGAGAGGAGCAGAAGTGTGTGTGTGTGTGTGTGTGTGTGTGTGTGTGTGTGTTCTTACCTAATTGTATTTTAACAGGAATGAGTCAAGCTCGTACTGTCCCGTGTATTAAATCACTTTCATCATACATATCCTTAAATTTATGAACTGTTTTGGCACACACTATTTCATTCGGTAGTGCATTCCACTGATCAACTACCCTATTAGGGAAACTAAATTTCCTTTCATCTTTATCACTTCTCTTTTTATGCATTTTTTTGCAGTGTGCTCTTGCTGATGCTTCCCTACAGGTTATATACTCATTGATGTTTATTTTCTCTTTCCCTGAGACACAATTATGTAGCATAATCATGTCTTCTCTTTTCCTTCTCTCCTGTAGTGTTGACAGATTCAATTTTTCTAGTCTTTCTTCGTAGCTTAGATCTCTTAAGCTTGGTACCCATCTTGTAGCGGCCCTTTGAAAGTTTTCAGTCTTATCTAGGTGTTTTTTGAAATGAGAATTCGAGACTAGTGATGCATACTCCAGGTTTGGTCTGATGACTGATGTTATTATCTTTCTCTGCATGTCTTCATTTATGTATGTGAATGTTATTCTCATATTAGCAAGTAATGTATATATGTTACGCACCTTCTCACTGATGTAGTCAGCCGGAGATAGTCTGTTATTGTTTGTCACTCCTAGGCCCTTCTCTCTTTCTGATATGTGTAGGGTTTTATTTCCTAACTTATAGTCCCAATCTGGCCTTTTTCCACTTTTACCTAACTTAATTACATGACACGTCCACGCTGAATTCCATTTGCCATTTATCTCTCCATTCATTAAGTTTATTTAATTCTTCTTGTAGCTCTCTACAAGAGTCTGTGTTAGTAATTCTCCTTTGTAATTTTGCATCATCAGCAAACATCTGTGTTACTAGCTATGTTATTAATATACACTAAACACATACTTGGTGCCAGCACTGAGTACTGTGGAACTCCACTGTCCACTTCCCTCCATGATGAGTAATTTCCCCTTAATACTGTTCTCATTTCCCTTTTCCTAAGAAAATCTAGCATCCAACAGTACAGGTTACCTTAGATTCCTCCTTAATGGTACAGTTTCTATAAAAGTTTTTGGTGCGGTACTCTGCCAAATGTTTTCTTGAAATCTAGGTAGATACTGTCCACCATTCCTTCTCTTCTCTGTAATGTTTCTGCAAGTCTATCATAGTAGCGTAATAGGTAAGTAACAGATGATTTTCGTTTTCTAAAACCAAACTGCCTTTCTGTTATCATATTGTGTTCTAGATGGTTTACCCAAGCTTTTCTTATCAGCTTTTCTAATATCTTAAAGCACTAGTTAGTGTTACTGATCGGTAGCTGAGTGGATTTTGTCTACTAGCCCACCTTTCTTGAATGGGGGAACAATGTTTACTTTCTTCCAAATATCTGGTAGTTTACCTTGACCCAAAGATTCCTTGAATATTAAATATATTGGTCTACTTAACTCTTTTGCATATTCATATAGCACCCAACATGAGATTTCGTCAGGAACGTTTCATTTTCCTATGTCTAATTTACTTAACTCCTCTTGTAGTTCTTTTTCTTATCAGCATTTCTACTATCTTACATACAACACTGTTTAGTGATGGTGGTTGGTAGTTGAGTGGATTTTGTTTATTACCTTTCTTGAATAGACCAACAATGTTTGCCTTCTTTCAAACATCTGGTAGTTTACCTTGACCCACGGATTCCTTGAATACTAAATACAGGGGCGTGCCTATAGATTTGTGGGCCCGGGGGGCTAGGTTCTTTACGGGGCCTCCCTCCAGGAGGAGGCCCCGCAAAGATTCTAGCCCCCCTAATTCTCAAAACTTACCTAATGTCTCAGCCGGGATTGTCTGGATGATAAATATATATATATATATATATATATATATATATATATATATATATATATATATATATATATATATATATATATATATTTAAATATTAATAAAAAAAGCTTATAATTTTTTAAGGCTTTTTGGGGCCCCCCCTCAATTGGGGGCCCGGGGGGCAGTTTCAAACAGCCCCCCCCCCCCGCCCCCCTCAGGTACGCCACTGACTAAATATATTGGTCTACTTAACTATTCTGCAGATTCATGTAGCACCCAACATGAGATTTCTTCAGGACCATTTGCTTTTCCTTTGTCTAATTTACTTAACACCTTTCTTTTTCTGATATTTGTATATCTGGTAATATACACAGATTGAAGTTACACACTTGCACATGTTCCATATCATCTCTCTCAAAATTTTTTTCTTCTGTAAAAACTGATTGGAAACTTTCATTCAGTGCTTCACAAATATCTTTCTCTTGTGTATCGATGATCCCCTCGTCCGTAATGGACTGTAGTTTGTCGTTAACTTTGGTTTTGCTTCGGATGTAGCTGTAAAATAGTTTCAGTAGATCAGTACTTTTATTTATAATGTCTTCCTCAAACTTCCTTTGGGCTTCTCTCCTTATCCTTGTATAATCGTTTCTTGCCTGTTTATAGTTATTAATGCCCTCTCCCTATTGTGTCTTCTGTATCTATTCCACAACTAGTCTCTTTTTTTTTTTTTTTTTTACATTCTGTATTAAACCATTTCCTTAATTTCTTTTCTGCTTTTTTGTGCTGTGGTATGTAATTTTGGACTCCTATTTCATAAAGTTTGCAGAATTTTCTATATACAGTATAACATTTATACCTTTTCCTCTAAGCTCCTTTTACCAATCCATTTCTAAGTACTTCCTTAGGTCATGGTAGTTTTCCTTTTTTGTAGTTTAGGCTATTTTTGTAACTCTCATTACTGTTAACTATGTCATATGCAATCCTGAAGTAGGTTTTGCCAAACGGAGGGTGCCACATTATATTTGATACGTTATATTGTCAATATCATTTTCTTGCCTAGTAAATATAAGATCTAGTACTGATGGATTATTAAGTCTACACACACACACACACACACACACACACACACACACACACACACACACACACACACACACACGGTGTGAAGAGATTAAGGAGTTATCTCTGTGTGCATCATTCAGTGATCTGGGAAAGATTTCTAAAAAATCAGTTTCCTGTAGTGACTACTATTATTTTTTCTTCTAAGAAGAATACGAGACACTGGAAGAATTGTCTTCTCTCTTAGCCTTGCTCTTATCGCAAGAATAAATGGAAAAAAAACGTGATAAAGGCATGTCACGAAAATATTTGATTTAGAAGAAGAACAAGAAAAGCAATAATAAAATCTGGAGCTTCCTTTCTCTGTACTGAAAATTTATTTTGGTTATCTCAGAGAATGAACACGAATATTTGGAAGAAAAAGAGACACGGGGAGCCTCTGCATTCTTATTTGTTCATCCCGCTTAGAAAATAAATCTAGGTTAGGACTGGGAATATTTGTGTGTATGATTTATTCCTGGAAAAAAAATGTCTTATTTACAAGAGAGAATTATTTTTAAAGTTTGGCATTAAATCATGACAAATTTCCATTCGTTGCTCTTATCGTTGCTCAACCTCAGTCAACCCTGAACCTGCAGAACTCTCGACCTCAGGTAAGGAACTGTATCAGGTAGGACTTCCTATCCACAGTAGACTGCATACACCGTGCAGGTTTTTGGCACCCTCTTCTGCCTGACAGCGCCGTTTTAGAGTCGAACCATGGTTTTTCCAACGGTGAGGTGCAGGGAAATGTAAGAAGGTTTAGTTCCCAGGTGGACGCCACAACTCCTCCATCCAGAGTGCACAGCGCCACCACGTGAAGGCTCCTGTCAAAGCCAGGTAATGGGTAATCCACTGATACTGGTAGTTCTTTATCCCCTCCCCCCTGCATCCGTTTCTTTACATTTTGAGAGTCCTTTATCCGCGAGTCGTTTTTCTCTTCATATCCTCCGTTATTATTGTTATTATTACTATTATTATTATTATTATTATTATTATTATTATTATTATCATTATTAATATTACTGTGTGTGTGTATGTGTGTGTGTGTGTGTGTGTGTGTGTGTGTGTGTGTGTGTGTTCGCCTCACTCCCATCCCGCAAACTTCTTTTCTCCCTTTTTTTTTTCCTCTCCACTTTTTACACTTACTGATCTTTGTGTTCCCCAAGTCCTATTCGTGTATCGATCCATTCATATTTTCCGTTTTGTATTTCATATTACTCTCCCGCCTAACTCTCGACTATCAATCATCCTTTCTTCGCGCCTGACTATTTTCTCCCTTTCTCACACTTTTTCAATGTCTTTATGTTGCCAGAGTCCTATTTTGTGTTGCCCGTTTCTTTTCTTCCATTATTTTATCACAAATTTACTTAACCACCTCTCCCATCGTCCAACATTCAGTATTTGCTTGCCCGTCTTTCCTTGTATATATATTTTTTCCCGATGTTTTTATGATAATGTATTCTTTTATCAGATAATTTTCGTATTTCCACAATCTTATCCTCGAACTTCGGTTACTTTCTTCCGTCTCTTTCTTCTTTCATTGATTTTCCTCTTGGCGTTCAGCTCTTGTATTCTCTCAACCGATTTCTTCTGCTACACAGTAATCGTCTAATTTTCTTGACTTTCTTCCCTGTCTGTGTCCTTCCGTTTCTTTTATCACTTTCATTACCTTTATCTGCCCCCTTGGGTCGTGTAATATGAGGATAATCCTAATCATATACTCTCTCTCTCTCTCTCTCTCTCTCTCTGTGTTTTTGTTTTCCTTTCCGGTTATATCAAGGGTGTCGAAGATTGTGAAGTCACTTGAGGTGTGGCTGTTGCTGTCTTCAAATAATTTAGCCATCGTAATTTAGTTTCAGACTGTCTGCCTTACCCTAAATAAAACCTTCCGAAGGAATAAGAATAATAAAATTAGAATTTTCATGGACTGAAGTGGTTAAGTGAGGAAGGCAGACATTAATCGAGGCAAAAGAATAAATGTGTGTTGATCTAATGAAAAGTAATAAAGGGCAGAAACATAAATTACTACTCACTTATGAGTGAAACTCATTAAAAGATTAAAACAGGAAAGAAACAGGGACAGATGGACGTTTACAGTGACACTGAAATAATACATGATAAAATAATGCAAAAGAGTACAGTGGAATGCATTCGGCAACAGAGCATTTTATAGGCAATGTTTGTTTCACGGTATACTGTCAGACTGTTATACAATTCTGTGAACCGAAGACAGGATAGTGCAGCAAGAGTAATCACCCACCCATCAGGCATGCCATCCGAATGTGGCAAAAAATGTGAGATGAATATCCGTAAGACATTAGAAAAAAAAAAAATCAGGAAAATGCCGGTTAAGAATGAAATGATTCTGTATTGAACACATTTTTTATCTGTTCTAGAAAAGTAACATCAACTGCATAACATTATTGTATTGTTCCTTGCTGATTATTATCTGGATGGGAGGAATCACATTATTTTTTTTCCATTATTTAGTTACGGGCGTGTTTAATTGACGGGTCCAAGCTATCTACTTTTACAAGCATCATGGAATGTTTTTCTTGTATTGCAGTCTGTCACACAGTTAGGCAGTTTATTTCATATGTTTTCATTTGCATTAAAAAATATGGTTTGTTTGATTTGACTGGAAACATTCATTTATAGCCATTACCTCTGATGTAATCTGACTGGCATTCTCTGAAAGAATTATCAGTTGCTATATAATCACGTTATATAATTATTTACGCTGAACTTCAGTCAGATTACCTTGTGGTGTGGATTTCAAGATATATATATATATATATATATATATATATATACAGAGAGAGAGAGAGAGAGAGAGAGAGACTTCAAAACGTTCCTCGGTATATCATTTGTTAAATCTTCGTTGTACTAATCTCTCTCTCTCTCTCTCTCTCTCTCTCTCTCTCTCTTAAAAAAGTGACTAATATTGAACATTTTCTCCAGGTGAGGGTGTACTGACGAGGTGTGCGAAGATAATATTCTTTTATTTCCATGCAAATTCTCTTACCCTTTCGAACTGTCTCCAGATAAAACAAATGCCAATTTATACTATGTGAGTTAGATAGGGAATGTCTAAATGTAATAAAAAAATAACTTGAAACATAAGGAAAAATGAAGAGTGGAAGAAGAGGGAAGGAAACGATAACAGAAAAAAGTGAAGGGATCAAGTCTGAAGAAATACACATACAAGAAGATGAAATTGGAAAAAAAAGGAAACAAAGCAGGCCAGTGAAAAAAAAAATGATGAACAGGCAAAACAAGAGAGTAATGAAAGCAAAAGAAAACAAAATGGTCAAACCTTTGAACTTACGTGAATAAAGAGACAAAGGGAAAAAAATGAAGCGATGGAACTGTGAAGAAATGAAATGCTTACGTAAGTAATGACTCGCAGGAGTAGAAAAAATGAAAATTTTAATACTCACGTAAGGATAGAAGTAATGAGGAATAAAATGGGAAATAGAGTGCTAAGGTGTGAATAAGACAGAGTAGGGTAGAACTAAGAAAAATTGGATTACTTAAGTAAAGAAGAGGAATATAAGTCTCAAGAGAATAAATAAGGATGTAAACAAACGTAAAAATATTTGGCTAAAAGGAAAAGCACAGAAGTAAGGCAGGATGGAAGATGGAGGTGTGCCCGGGACAGCGAAAGGGGAATTTGGGGAAAGGACACGCTCGCTGGCTCTCAGTCCGGGTGAAATCCAAGAAAACTATTGGAAACCTGGAATGGCCGGAGTGTTTTAGGCAAACTGACAAAGGAGAGAAAGAGACGACATGGGTCAATGGAATGGGAGGCTGGTGTTGGCTGGGGTCGAAATGGTGGAGGAAAGGAGGACAGGGGGAGAGTTGGGGTCACAGGGAATGGGGAAGTATTGACGGTGTTGTGATATCCACTACGAATGAAATCCCTTAGGGCAACGAGTAATTATGTCACTGAACTGAATGGGGTTACTACAGTTCTTTTATCTTAGCTTAGCGTAAATTTTCATCTCCTTAAACTTACTTCATGTACAGTAACTGCGGCAAAAAAAAAGAAAGAAAAGAAAAACGGTCCCACAGCCCTTCATCCTTTCCATAACACAGTGAAGACAGAGAAAGGGCAGTTTTAGGCTAAGGGTTACGGTAAAAACATTATATTTTTGTGTCCCATCCCATCAGTGACCCTATAACAGCATCACAATAGCAGCACGCCCCAGGAAAATGTCCAGCCAGTTTCCAGTTACCAACCTGGCGAGTACTGGTTCATGTAAGTTACAAGTCACTGTACTTGTATTTACCAAGCCGCTGGGTACTGCTGCGGATAACTATAAGGTCGCCGTACTTGTACTTACCTGGCTGCTGGGTACTGGTCCAGGTAGCTAACAGGTAACCATAATTATATATATCTATATATATCTATCTATCTATCTATCTATCTATCTATCTATATATATATATATATATATATATATATATATTTTTTTTTTTGGTTATTAACTGTGGAAAAACTGAAATAATCAATATGAATATGGAAAATGCGCAGGAATGTGTAATTGGAGGTATGGTTGTAAAGCAAGTTGATAGGTTTAAATATTTAGGTACTTATTTAGCCAAGGATGGTTCTTTGAACTTTGAATTCGAGGAAAGGTTAAAGAAGGCTAATCAGGCAATGGGAATGCTTAAAAATATCTGGAATAATAACAATTTTTCTGTGCATACAAAAATCAAACTTTATAAGGTAATGGTTAGGAGTATCTTAATTTATGGACACGAGTCTTGGTACAGCACAGTGACTATGGAAAATAAATTCATGGTGTTTGAAAATAAAGCACTTAGAAGAATATTAGGAGTTAAGTGGTGGGAAAGGATACCAAATAGTAGAATTAGAGAAATAACGGGAGTGCAGCCGATCGATGAATATGTTAGATTCTCACGATGGAAGTGGCTAGGACATGTGTATAGGAGACAGGGAATAGTACGAGGTACACCAGGGTGGGTGGCACTTGGTAGGAGAGGTAGAGGAAGGCCAAAAGAGACGTGGGTGAGGACAATGAGACGGGAAGCTGGAGATGAGTGTTGGGGAGATCTTGAGGAGTTAGCACAAGATAGGGTGTGGTGGTGTGAGTTCATCGAGGCCCTATGCATCCCCGAGGGTGCCACAGGAAATGATTGATTGTTATATATATACAGCAAAAGCTCGATTAACCGGCATCCAATGCATTGGCACATCCGTATAACCGGAAGGCAAATTCGATCCGGCATGGGGTCGAAAATATTCCGGATACCGGTGGTCCCTCTATAATTCTTGATTAGTTCTCTACAGTACAGGATACAGTAGTGTATGCATCAAAGTTTTTTGTGTTTATTGTAGTGTACACTCACAATCACTAATTTCTGCATAGGGGTGCCCTCTTCGTACCCCAATATATGCAGGGAAGACGAGAGGGTGGGACGAAACGAGGTCCACCCGCCTCTACCCCAGCTCCCAACCCTCCTTCGTACCCCTACCCCTCCCAGCCCCCCACTCTTCATTCTTAACAGGTAGTTACATCTCAAGCTAACCTCATACTTTACACTCATAGTCACATTTCTAATACACAAATATAAAACACTAGGATATGTAAAAAGTACATAATATGACTATGAACATGCTGCAGCTAGAAATTAATGCATTATAACGTTGACATTAAAATAAAAACGTTAACAACGGCCATCCCAGGCCTCATGCGTTGGGTGTTTGCATGCGTCCGTGTCTGTGCCTGCTTGATTGGGTGTGTTTATGTCTGTGTTTTTCAGTGTGTGTGTGTGTGTGTGTGTGTGTGTGTGTGTGTGTGTGTGTGTGTGTGTGTGTGCAAAGCAGTGCACCCAACACAGGAAGCCTGAGGTGGCCATTGTTAACGTTTTTGTTTTACTGTCAGCGTCATAATACATTAATTTCTTGCTGCAACATTTTGATAGTTATATTCCTATGTTCTTTGTTTGTATTAGTAGTGGGACCAAGAGTGTTAAGCATAAAACTAGCTTGATATGTAACGGCTAGTTAAGAATGACGGGTTGGGTGGGGGGTTGGGTAGGGATATGGGGGATGGTCGGAAGCTGGGGTAGTGGCGGGTGGAGCCCGTTTCGTTCCCCCCTCTCCTCTTCCCTGGGTATTCTGAGGTAGGAAGGGGGCAACCCTGGGCAGATAGTAGTGAGCGTGAGTGTACTGTTCTGTACCTTACCTGTATTGTATCTAATACTAAATAATGTACTAAACAAAGTCCCAAGATCGGCACTGTTTCATTTGTCTGACCTCCCAGAAAATTTCTAAGAGTAACATTCGATTATCCAGAAAAAATCCATACCCGGATTTTTTTTTATATAACAAATGGAGGAAGGATAAACAAAGGGAAAAAAAAAAGTTCATGTGCCTAAAGGCATCCTCCATTCATAAAATATTTATAACACCTGGAACTGAATTGAAGTGGGTTAAATGCTTGTGGGAAGCAACTCCCAGAAAGTGAATTCCAGAGAGTAGTTGTTTTGGGGATAAATGAATTTTGATAAGCAGAGGTTCTGCATTGCAGGGAAGAGAGTGTGAATTCATGAGCGCTCCCAGCTGCCCGAGTATTTCGGGAGAAAATGTGAAGGGGAGGCACAATTGAAGCCAGTTATGTCAGAACACTTACGGTAAAAATATCTATAAAATAATGCTATGCTAAAGAAACAACATCTCTACGTACTGATAATGGAGGAAGGTCTTGCGTGATGGCAGGATTATTGATTAATCTAATGGCTTTATTTTGAATTTTGTCCAACTGCCTCAATGTAACCGGTCCACATCCACTCCACAGTGGTGAACAGTATTCGATCTGAGAACGCACGTGATTTTTGTATATTGTGGCCATCTGCTCGTCAGTGAAGAACTCAAGAACTCTGTACATAAGTCCCATTTTTTTTTTAAGCATTTTTAGCAAGGGATATAACATAAGCTGTCCAGCTTAGGTCGGGGTTTAGAGTAACACCTAGAAAATCAACTGTAGTAGATATGGGAATATTGACATCATTTAAAATTATGTGAAAGTCTGAGGGATTCTTTCTGTTGGAGAAATTAATGTATTTAGTTTTCTGAGCATTAAATGAGACCAGATTTGTTTGTCCCCATTGATTAATTTTAGAAAGATCCTGGTTCAGAGAAACTGCTGTGTTTATTTGGGAATTTATAATATCAAATTGTGTAAAGGAGGTACGAAATGTGAAAGAACTATGAAGAGACGGGTCATCAGCATAAGAGTGTATTTGGTTGTGAGTGACAGATAGGAGGTCATTTATATGAATGAGAAAGAGGGTTGGCGCTAAAACTGATCCCTGAGGTACGCCAGCATTTATGGAATGTAACTGAGAATAAATACCATCTACCATGAACCCGTATTTTTCTATTATGAAGGTAAGAAGAAATTAGAGGAACCAGTGATGCAAGGCCATAGTGTGACATCTTAGGCAATAAGGCCCGGTGCCATACTCCGTCAAATGCTTTTGAAATATCAAGTGCTACTGTGTGTGTTTCACCATGTTGATCTATTGTTTTGTTAATCTGATGGGTAAGAAGGCAAAGAATGTCTACAGTTGAACGTTCTTGTCTAAATCCATACTGCGGATCATTGATTAATTTAATGATTTCTAGATGCTTGATTATGTGTTTGTTAATAGTCTCCCAAACTTTACCGAGAATGGAAGTTATTGCAATTGGTCTACAATTTGATGGATCAGAAGTTGCCCCCTTTTTAGGAACAGGATGGATATTTGCTTCTTTCCAAGAGGCTGGAACACTTGAGGTACGGATACATAAACGGAAAAATTTTGCCAATACAGGAGCCAACACTGAGGAGCAATTTTTAAGTACTGCTGAAGGAATTTCATCTGGTCCAGTGGCATTGTCTGCTGAGAGATTCTGTATTACAGCTTGTATGTATCTGGTGTGAATCATGAAAGGAGGTATTTGAGGGAAATCAAAATCAAGTACAGGAATATTGTAATTTTCTGTAGTTAGGGTTGAGTTTGTTGAAAAAATGTCAACAAGAAGTTTGGTTTTTCCACGTGGGTCACATACTAGATTTCCATTGGGGGACTATAAAGGTGGAATGGAAGAGGTGGTAGTGAAGTTAGTTCTGAATGAATTAAGGGTTGACCAGAATATTTTGTTATCATTTGGGTTGTTTAGTAGTTTGTTAGCCTGTCTATGCAGAAAGATTGATTTAGAACGATTGATGACTGTTTTAGCATGGTTTCTGACATTTCTATAATAATTAAAGGCTAACTGTTATAGGCTATTGTTTTATGTTCTGTTACTCTAGCACAATTGTGGTCAAACCATTTAGGAGAATTACATCTTTTTCTCTAACTATGATGGGGAATGAATGTTTCCATCCCGACTTTAATGAAATCTTGTATGTGGCCCAATGTGGAATTTACATCTTGGGAGAAAAAGGAGGTCCAAGAAAAATCCATGAAAAAACTATGGAGTCCCTCCCAGTCTGCCCTGTTGTAGTGCCATTTAGTCACCACGACCTGTTCACAGCAGGAGGGTGTGGTAGGTGTTAAACTGGTGGCTTGAACCAGACAATGATCAGAGAATCTGAGGGGGGACTTCACTTCTACACTTTAATTATCTGAATTGGTTGTTAGAAACAAGTCCAATAGGTGGGGATTTTGATTGGAGTTGTCTGGTACACGAGTGGGTTAACTGACGAACTGGGTGAGCTTAAATGAGTCTGCAAATAGCTCACATTCAAGACCAGAGTCATCAGTTCTGGCTGAATAAGTGAGCCATTCAACATTATGGACATTAAAATCACCCAGGATAGTAACTTTTGATGCAGTATTAATGTTGAGGACACTTAGTTGTGAAGACAGAGAGTAGAAAAACTCGGCTCTTTAGGGGAACGATAAACACAACAGAAATACTTAGTTTTACCAAAAGAATTTCATTTGTATATGGAATAGTCGAAATAAGGACAATTAAATTTAGTAATCTCCTCCAGGGCAATTCCTGATATAGCAAGGCAACATACGCCTCCTTTGGGTTTGAAATTTTGAATCAAGATATAACCAGGAAAATTAAATCTAGCTAAATCAGAGGTGAAACTTACTTGTGTCTGTCAAAAATAGCAGATCAGGGGATACAAACTGGAGGAAAATTTGAAGAGTTGATGTTGGAGTGAAGTCCCCTAATATTGCAAAAGAAAATCTTACTGCACTGAGGAGCAGATTTAGGGTGATGCAACACCGGAGGTATCACAGTCGCTTGATGACGACCGGGATGGCCCTGTGCAAAAGCCGCAGCCTTGTCGATTTTGGTCACCCGAGAAACCACTGCACCAATTCCCAGTATAGCAGCAGCCATGGTTCTATTTATGGGAGGGAGAGCAGGGATGTGTTGTGAAATGTGCATGATATGTAATGAGAAGATTGGTGTTTTATGGAGAGAGGATAGGTGGTTTAAGGCTGTGATATAATGTGAATGTGTGTGCTGCGTAAAGAGGGCAGCCTGATGCCCTCTGATGTTTGAGGCAGAAAGATGTGTAACCAGCTACCAAGGCCTAGGAGAGAAAATGGAATCCAGGCTATTCCCTGAGTCTCCCATTACCTTGGAGGTAGCACATCCCAGGGCGGGGCTGCATACCCCTACAACTCTAAAAGGAACAATCCCCATGCATTCCGGTTAATCGAGCTTTTACTGTATATATATATATATATATATATATATATATATATATATATATATATATATATATATATATATATATATATATATATATATATATATATATATATATAGATATAGATATAGATATATATATATATATATATATATATATATATATATATATATATATATATATATATATATATATATATATATATATATATATATATTCAGAGTTTGGAAGAGTGTGTAAGAAACGTAATCTAAAGGTGAATGTAGGGAAAAGTAAGGTGATGGTCTTTGAGAGAGGTGAAGTCAGTGAATGTATTGTACAGTGAGGTTGGATGGTAAGGAATAGGAAAATGTGAGTATGTTCAAGTACTTGGGGAGTGTGATGAGAAAGGATGGAGGTTTGGAGGGTGAAGTGCTTCAAAGGGTACAACAAGGAAGAAAGGTTGCTGGTTCCTTGAGAGCAGTGATAAGAAACAGAGAAGTGAGCATGGAAGTGAAAAAGTTACTACATGAGAGTATTGTGATTTCAACTCTAACGTATGGAAGTGAAGCTTGGACGTTGTTGGAAGGACACAAGTCAAGAGTGAAAGCAGTGGACATGCGTTATTTAAGAGGAGCCTGTGGAGTCACATGGAGAGACAGGTTGACGAATGAAGATATAAAGGAGCGTTGTGGTGTGGATGTGGATGTGATAGGAAGCGTTAGGAGGAACACTCTGAGGTGGTTTGGCCATGTGGAGAAGATGGAGGGTGAGAGACTGATGAGGAGAGTGTATGTGAGTGAGGTGGAGGGGGGGAGAGGGAGGGGGAGGCCGAGGATGAGATGGAGGGATGAAGTGGGGAGGTATATGAGAGAGGGCGGTGTGAGTTGGGAGCAGGGCAGTGAAATGGCGGGGGACAGGGTGACGTGGAGGCGATTTGTTTGTGGCCACTCCGTACGGGATTAAGGCGTCTGGCAATGGATAGATTGATAGATAGACCACTACACGATTTTAGTCAGATGATAGTAACGGAGGAATTGTAAGTGGTTCAGCAAGGCTAGTAGCACCTGCTCCTAAGTGAATCGTTTCGCAATTCCCATCCAAACGATCTCAGTATGTTATCGTATCGCTTATATATTGACATAGTTTTTCTCAGTAAAATACAGGCAGATATTGATGTGTAATGTCCAGAATTAAAGTCCATGAAAAAGGTGCCACGAAACCTTTAAAGCCAATTACGCTACAACCTTGCTTCAAAGGAACATGTTATCGTTTACAACTTTTTATCCTATTCATACAGGTTCCCCAGAAAATGTGCAATTGTGATGAAAATGTCCAATATCAAAGCTCCAAGGAACTTGTCTAGAAACCAAATTATCAAAGAATCTTAATCAATGTAGAGGATAAACCAGTCTCCGTAACAGTTATCTGTCGTCAAATTATCGTTTTATTTCTCGTTTTTGTGGCTTTGATATTCACTCTCACTGTAGTGTGATGAAATTTGTTTGTACATAAGGTATAAATGTATGTACTGTACATGCAATCTAATACACAGGTAAAGCCGAGGTCAGTCTATAAATATAACCCCAAATAGGCTTCAGCAGGGTGAGAGATTGGGTTACTGAGGGAAAGAGCCTTGGGAATTAAAAGAATTTCATATAATTTGGGTATTCTACGTTAGTGACCCTTGCTGTGTACACGGTTTCTTTCTCTTGCCTAGTTTTATTTAACATGTTTCAGGTATCATCGTCCACAACTGGGAGCCTGTTCACAACTTTGCCTTGTAAGTTTTTTGTATCATGGCCGTAGGTTTGTAAAAAGTCACTGTCCGTGTCCCACAATCTTCAGAAATAAGTCAAAATTTAGGCTGTGCGAGGCAAGCTTTCGGTGGGCTAACACTGCTGCCATGTCTAATCTGCAATATCCTTTGCTGTATTCTTGTTAACACAAAAAAATTATTCAGCTTAAGAGAAGGGATGGTTATGAAAGAACCTTAATAGTACCTACGAATTTATTTTTTATTCTAATGGGAAGAAAACTTATAATTTAGGGTTATAATGACAAGCTAAAAAGGTGTTACCCCCTGGGGGTAGGGAGGTTTTTCAAGAATACTCCCCCAGTATCCCTGCTTGTCGTAAAAGGTGACTAAAAGGGTTGGCGGAGGGTTAGTGCCCCTCCCCGGAAAACAACTAACTAAAAAAACAAACAATAAGCCTCGGACAAGGACTGACCAAACGACGACGACCAAGGACCGGACAAAGGACATGGTTAACGGAACGTGGAATGTAAGGGGAGCGAATGATGAGGTGAGAGAGAGAGAGATTGTCCAGGTGCTTTAGGGTGCGAAAGTGGATGTATGTGGAATAACTGAAACAAAATGGAGAGGAGAAAGTGTGAAAGAATGGGAGTATGGATGGGGTTTATGTGTAGGAGTAGGTGAGAATGAGAGGGCAAAGGAAGGAGTATGTATAGTTGTGAGTAAAAGATGGAAGAAGAGCATAAGACAGTATGGATCAGTTGGGTCAAGGATTGTGTGGGTAAAGTTGAAAGTTGGAATACAAATGTGGGTGATTGTGTGTGTGTATGCACCAACGCAAGATCGTGCTAGAAGAGTGAGAGAAGAGTTCTGGACAAATGTAGAAGTGTGCATGGAAAAGTTTGGAATGAATGAGAGAGTGTTTTAGATCGGTGATATGAATGGTAAAGTTGGGTATGTGAAGGTGGATGGAATAGTTGGAGAGTGGGGTGTACCTGCTGAGATAGATGAGAATGGGAGTGCGTTAGTGGACATTTGTGCTGGGAAGGGGTTGGTGATAGCCAATACCCTCTTCAGGCATATAATGATCCACAGGTATACATAGCGAGCGATGAGAAGGGTGGGTGGTGAACTGAATGAAAGGAAGGCAATGATTGATTATGTGTGTGTGGATGAAGGGATGTGAAGATGTGTAAAGGATGCAAGAGATTATAGAGGTTGGGGGAGTGGACTTTCTGACCACTACTTGGTGGTGGCCAGAATTAGGATTCAAGTAAGATGGAGGAATAGAAGAAGGGAAAGACGAGAGGAAGGAGTAGTTGCAAGGAGAGTGGAAAGGTTACAAGAGGATGAGAAAAAGACAGAGTATAAGAGAGAAGTGGAGGAACGATTGGGCAAATATGAATTGGAGCAGATGGGAGACGTGGAAGGTGTGTGTACGATATGTACAGAAGTATGTGCAGCACGTGATGTGATGTGTGGAAGGAAGAGAAGACGGAGGGGGTGCAAGGAACAGCGTGGTGGACTGAAGAGGTGAGACAGGCTGTGGCACAAAAGAAGAAAGCATACAATGAATGGATGAGAAATAGGGGCGTGGAAGAAGTTGAGAGGCGGAAGAGGGAGTTATATGTAGAAAGAAAGAGAGAGGTGAAAAGATTAGTAAAGGAGAGTAAGAAGGGAGTGGATCAGGAATTTGGAAGGAATTTGAGTGTAAAGTGGAGGGACTGTAAGAAAATGTTCTGGAAAGAGGTAAAAGAGTAAGACAGGATGGAAGTGAAGTTAGCAGGGAGGAAAAGATAAAAATGGTAGATTACTAGTGGAGAAGGGAGAAAAAGTGAGCAGATGGAGAGAACACGTTAAGGAATTGTTGAACATAGAGGATGGAAGTAATGCGAGTATAAGTGGCTGGGGAATGGCTGGGAGAAGGAGGGAGGTGAGAAGACAAGAAGAAATCGGTAGGATAGAAGTTGTGGAAGCAATGATGAAAGTTAAATCGGGGAAAGCCCCAGGAATTGATGGAGTGTGTGGTGAAATGTTGAAACATGGGGGAGAGATAGTAGTAGAATGGATGTGGAAGATGTGCAGATTGGCCTGGGAGGAAGGTAGAGTCCCGGAGGATTGGAAGTCAGGTATAATTATTCCCTTGTTCAAAGGAAAAGGGGAAAAAGAAGTGTGTGGTAATCATAGGGGCATTTGTCTTCTTAGTATAATAGGAAAAGTGTATGGTAGGATACGTATTGACAGAGTTAGAGAAAGAACAGAGAAATTAGTTGGAGAAGAACAGGGAGGCTTTAGAAAGGGAAGAGGTTGTGTAAACCACATATTCATTCTTAGATCTTTAGTGGAAAAGTTTCTAGAGAAGGGAAAGAAGTTGTATGCGGCTTTCATGGATTTGGAGAAAGCATATGACAGGGTGGATAGACAAGGATTGTGGAAAGTGTTAAGAATATATGGAGTAGATGGGATGTTGTTGATTGCTGTGAAGAGTATGTACGATGGTGCGAAGGCTGCAGTGCGTGTGGATGGTGAACTAAGTGAATTTTTCTCTTTGAAGGTTGGGTTGAAACAGGGATGTGTCATGTTTCCATGATTGTTCAATCTGTACATGGATGGGGTAATAAAAGAGGTACAAGGTAGGGTAGTGGATGTTGGAGTGGCCCTGGTGAGAGAGGATAGTGTTTGGAAACTCCCTGTACTGTTGTTTGCAGATGATACTGTGTTGTTGAGTGAAGACGAAGGGGAGCTGCAAGGCTTGGTGGATGAGTTTGGGAGAGTGTGTAAGAAACGGAATCTAAAGGTGAATGTAGGGAAGAGTAAAGTGATGGTCTTTGAGAGAGGTGAAGTCAGTGAATGTACAGTGAGGTTGGATGGTGAGGAATTGGATAATGTGAGTATGTTTAATGTGAGTACGTTGGATAATGTGATGAGTAAGGATGGAGGTTTGGAGGGTGAAGTGCTTGAAAGGGTACAGCAGGGAAGAAAGGTTGCTGGTTCTTTGAAAGCAGTGATAAGAAACAGCGAAGTGAGCATGGAAGTGAAAAAGTTACTACATGACAGTATTGTGATACCAACTCTAACGTATGGAAGTGAAGCTTGGACGTTGTTGGAAGGACACAAGTCAAGAGTGAGAGCAGTGGAAATGAGTTATTTAAGAGGAGCCTGTGGGGTCACATGGAGAGACAGGCTGACGAATGAGGATATAAAGGAGCGTTGTGGTGTTGATGTGGATGTGATAGGAAGCGTTATGAGGAACACACTGAGGTGATTTGGCCATGTGGAGAAGATGGACTGACGAAGAGAGTGTATGTGAGTGAGGTGGAGGGGGAAGAGGGAGGGAGGCCGAGGATTAGATGGAGGGATGGGGTGGAGAGGTATATGAGAGAGGGGGGTGTGAGTTGGGAGCAGGGCAGTGAAATGGCGGGGGACAGGGCGACTTGGAGGCGATTTGTTTGTGGCCACCCCAAACGGGATTTAGGCGTCTGGCAATAGATAGATAGATAGATAGATGAAAAGGTGTTCAGGCTCACCAACACCCATATTGTGTCTCCCCAAATCCCATACTGCCCGGGCCTCATCGATTTTCCACAGCACACTATGATCCTATAGCCCTTTGCAAACCACCTCCACCCTAACTTACAACCCCAATCTTTTTATTCTAAATGTATGTTTCTTGACTGTTTCCGTCAGTGTATGTTCTTCTGTCTGTTTTGTCTCCTCTCTCTCTCTCTCTCTCTCTCTCTGTTCTTACCCTTCCCCTCCCTCCTTCTGGTTCATATCCTTCTCCGCTCTCCTCTTTTATCACCCTCCCCGGCACTCTATCATCTTCTCTCTCTCTCTCTCTCAGATATCCCGTCCCTCACACTCCTTCACACTCTATCATTGTCAGCCTCCCTTCATTATTATGTCTGACAACTTATCATCTTCCTCAATTCTTTCCTTTTTTTCGTATTTTTTGTCATTTTTTTTCGCCTATCGTCTGGGTTTGTTGTTTACACATTTATTTTATGCCCTACTTGCCTCTTCCTTCAGTTAAATATCCCTCTTTTAATTGTATATTCTACTGTTATGTATAATTTAACGATTACCGCTTTCTCCTCTTTTCGCGTTTGCAATTCCAGTTTATCAAATTTTCCTCGGTTATTACCGTGCTCATATATACAGAATGCGTAAAGTTGAAGTCTTGATGTCAATTTATCCTCTGTTGCTATTTTCGTGTGTTTTTGAAGATACCAGTTAAAGCATACAAGCTCGAGTATGTATTGTCTTATCCTTTATGCTTTGTTTTGTAATTCTTACGAGAAATCTTTGATTTGAGCTTTGCCACGCCAAATGTGCCCTGCCAACAAAGCCTTTAATCGTCTGGTTTGTGTCCTACCTCCCACCCTTCACCACCGTCCTCACCGACCTAACCACTGCGTGTTGGCCAACCCATGCTCTGTCTGCACTTAAACATCGGATTTCCCCAAAATGCAACAATATCAACTTTAACTAGGTTAAATGGAACTTCACTGAACTCATGAACTGCAGTAGATGAAAGGACGTCAATGGACTTGAAGCAACCTGAATAACTATTCTTGAACCTTATAATTATGATCAAATCTCGATTTAATTTTAACTCAATGTACTAAATGGATTTAAGCTGACATGATTGGATGTGAAATGACCTGAAGTGCATGCCCTGACCATATAATTGGTTAACTGATAGCTGAAATTCACAGGAATATAAAAACAATTACGACTGTGATTCAAGCGATTAAAATGACGAGATACATTTACACTGTCAGCCAGCACGTTTGGAATTCTCTCTCTCTCTCTCTCTCTCTCTCTCTCTCTCTCGTTTCAAGACTTCTTTCGCACTCTTCTTCACTCCTTCGCTAACCCCTCCCCTTACATTTCATTTCCCTTTCCCTTTTAGCTATTCCTACAGTTTTCCATCTTCCTTCCTTGTCTTTTCACCTCTCTTCTCAATCACCATTTTCTTTCTCTCCTCACCTTTTCTTACCATTCCTTCCATCCCTTTTTCCTCTCTCCCCTGTCACTGGATTTCCTCTCCTACCATTCTTTCTTAGTGTACCTTCCAAGAAATTTTTCATTATCCTCCTCTTTTTCACTCTTTCCCTCATCCTTCTCCCATACATCCTTTTGCCTCTCTTTTTCTTGCCGCCGTCTCAGCAAGCGCAACTGCACATACTATGAAGGGATGGCGCAGCTTCAAATGAAGCCTCGTACAGTCAGCCAAAATAGTATTACACAACTGGTGTTTGATGACTGAAAATGAGCGGGTTCTACACACAACCACGACTTAATTAACCTGCTCCCTCAAAAATTATTACTCGTAATATGAGACGTTTTAAGTAATTTTTATCCGTAGTAAATATCAAGAACAGTATTTACACATATAATCAGAGAGTGGCTCGCACATCACATGATTTCGTCCATGTTTCAGAATGATAGGTGCGGTAAGGAGACTGATACTCTTACACTATAGAGGCCAGGGCACCAAAACACTCCTGAAGGCCAGCTTTAAGTATACGAACAAAATGACATTCGTTGCAAGCTTTTCTCATAACCCCGCAAACCGTCGTAGGACACGTCGCAAATCGGGTTGCAAAATATCTGTTACTGTTCTCCTTTATTCGTTCGTTTTCTGTTTCCTTTCTTTCTTCATGAGTCACAGTTCCAAAAGGAATAGACGTACACAAATGTGTTACACAGCAAAACAACCCGTAACAACTGGGGGGTTTTCTTTTCATATTTAGCATCATTCAAACCTAAGAATTCTCTCCAGTACTCAGATTTTTTTTTCATATAAATAAAACCCTACGGATTCGGGTTGCCCCCACTTTAAGTATTCATTTTATATATGCTGTATCGGTAATCGCGGGATTGTTTACCATACAATTTAAGGTAGTTCTATAGTACAGCTAATGTGTATTCGGCAGCATTAACTGCCAATTCATGTAAACTAGAACAAGAAAATGACCGGTGTGATGTGGAGACGAAAAAAGTGTGGATACAGATGAAAAAAACAAACACAGAAACAAGACAGCATCCTGGATGGGAGGAGATTCAAGAGTTTTTTTTCCCATTATGACATTACACCAGCTATAAACGTTTTGTGAGAACACTGTGAACGTAGTAAGGGGTAAATAACGCTTAATCTCCTCCCATCCCAAATTGTTTCTTGTTTCTGTGTTTCTCTCATCTCCTCCTTCTGTACTTTTTCCGTCCCTGTACATTATCATTTTAGAACAATGTTTCTTTGTCTTTAGTATATACTTATAAACAAATACTTTCCTCAATTACCTGACATCCCTTCCTTGCACTCTCCATCACTTTTTTTCCTATCTCACTCCTTCCGTCTCTCCTCTCACCCCTTTCTTATCTCCACTCTCTCTGTCACGCTCTCTCGACTATTTCCCTCTCCCTTCATACATTCCCGCTTTCCTTCTTCCTCTTTGCCAAACGCTCATTTTGGGTCTGTCTCTCTCACCCCTCGAATCATTATGCCACCCACTTCTCTCCTCTCATTTTTTCCCCCTCCCATTACATTCATCTCTGCTTTCACCTCACGATCGCCTCAGTCTTTCCTCTCACCATTCACCGCTCGTCTCTCACCCACCCCGCCGATTTGCTTGGGGTTACGTTGTAAGTCCCACACTATATTACCTTTCATCCCTTCTAAACATTTTACATCTATTGCTTCGACTCCACACCTTATACCTTCCTTTTCCATTCTGTTTTTCCACATTCCTCACTCTCTTCACTTTTCTTCATTGTCCATCTCATTCCTATCTCCATGAATCCTTTCCTGTTATCACATCTCATATCCCTCTCCTTTTTCGTATCCTCTTACCCATCACCATCTCATCTCCCTCTTTTTCTCCTCTCAGCTGATCCTTCCAATCTCTATCTCCTCTCTCCCCTTTCCCTCACTCTCCTTTCATCTCTCTCCTTTCACTCCTTCACAATTTTTCTATCTACTCTCTCTCCCCTTTCCCTCACTCTCTTTTCGTCTCTCCCCTTTCACTCCCTCACATTTTTTTTTTTTATATTTCCCTCATTTCATCCTTACCCTTCCTCCTCCTCACTCCTGCCATTTCTTCATCACGCCTGTTTTTCACTTTTCCTCTTTCCTCTCATCCTTTCCATCCACGTCCACCCTTCTTCTCCTTTTCCCTTTCTTTTCTAATGTTTTCTTCCTTATCTCTCTCTCTTCTCACCCTTTCCTTTCTGTGCCCATTCTTCCTCCTTTCCCCTTCAAGCACACTCTCCCCTTCCCGCTCTCCTCTTCACCCTTTCTCTTCCTCTCCCCTTCTAACTCTTCATATATTCATCTGTCATTTCCTCCCTATCCATCCTTTTATACCTCCCCTCATCCTACCCCATGGACGTCCGGAGGGGAGGGGCAAGGGGGGCAGTTACCCTCCCCCTCGGAATCCCGAAGTGCTTTAGTTCTTGTTCAAGGATGATTGAGTGATTTGAGTCGATTCATGCATTCTCTCACTTCATTCATTTGATGCAAGTCATGTAACTCATGTAGTATATGCCTATGCCTATTTGGAGTGTGTGTATTTTTATATATTATAACCGCACATATATATATACAATTTCTTTTATTTTGCCCCCCCCCCCCCCTTACAACGAATCCTGCGGACGCCCCTGTCCTACCCTCACCTCTCTTCCACGCATGGGCAGTGCAGTGAGCTTTGACAAGACTTTCCGTATTTATTTCGACATTTTTCACATAAATGTTAAGTAACAGCGATTTGAACATACCAAGCGAACGTATGAAGTGCTTTTACTTCAAAAAATAAAGACGGATTACCATTACTGTGTCCCATGATAAGACCAAGGCCAATGAGACTACGGAGCTTCTTAATACTGTCGCTGGAAAACTATTGCAGTTCATTCTGGCTGGCGTTAAAGACCAAATGCTCCTTTAAAAAAATAAATAAACAAATTAATAAATAATAAAACAGCAATAATAATGATAATAATAATAATAATAATAATAATAGTAATAATAATAATAATAATATAATAATAATAAAAATAATAATAATTATAATAATCTATCTATCTATCTATCTATTGCCAGACGCCTCAATCCAGTTTGGGGTGGCCACAAACAAATCGCCTCCACGTCGCCCTGCCCCCGCCATTTCAATGCCCTGCTCCCAACTCACACACCCCTCTCTCATATACCTCTCCACCCCATCCCTCCATCTCATCCTCGGCCTCCCCCTCCCTCATCCCCCACCACCTCATACACATACACTCTCTTCGTCAGTCTTTCACCCTCCATCCTCTCCACATGGCCAAACCACCTCAATGTGTTCCTCCTAACGCTTCCTATCACATCCACATCCACACCACAACGCTCCTTTATATCCTCATTCGTCAGCTTGTCTCATCATGTGACTCCACAGGCTACTCTTAAATAACTCATTTCCACTGCTCTCACTCTCGACTTGTGTCCTTCGAACAACGTTCAAGCTTCACTTCCATACGTTAGAGTTGGTATCACAATACTGTTATGTACGGTAGTAACTTTTTCACTTCCATGCTCACTTCCCTGTTTCTTATCACTGCTTTCAAAGAACCAGCAACCTTTCTTCCCTGCTGTACTCTTTCAAGCACTTCATCCTCCAAACCTCCATCCTTACTCATCACACCACCCAAGTACTTAAACGTACTCACATTTTCCAATTCCTCACCTTCCAGCCTCGCTGTACATTCACTGACTTCACCTCTCTCAAAGACGATCACTTTACTCTTCACTATATTCACCTTTAAATTCCGTTTCTTACACACTCTCCCAAACTCATCCACCAAGCCTTGCAGCTCCCCTTCGTCTTCACTCAACAACACAGTATCATCTGCAAACAAGAGTACAGGGAGTTTCCAAACACTATCCTCTCTCACCAGGGCCACTCCAACATCCACTACCCTACCTTGTAGCTCTTTTATTACCCAATCCATGTACAGATTGAACAACCATGGAGACATGACACATCCCTGTTTCAACCCAACCTTCAAAGAGAAAAATTCACTTAGTTCACCATCCACATGCACTACAGCCTTAGCACCATTATACATACTCTTCACAGCATTCAGCAACTTCCCATCTATTCCATATATTCTTAATACTTTCCACAATCCTTTTCTATCCATCCTGTCATATGCTTTCTCCAAATTCGTGAAAGCTGCATACAACTTCTTTCCCTTCTCTAGAAACTTTTCCACTAAAGATCTAAGAATGAATATCTGATCTACACAACCTCTTCCCTTCCTAAAGCCTCCCTGTTCTTCTCCAACTAATTCCTCTGTTCTTTCTCTAACTCTGTTAATAAGTATCCTACCATACACTTTTCCTATTATACTAAGAAGACAAATGCCTCTTTGATTAAAACACACTTCTTTTTCCCCTTCTCCTTTGTACAAGGGAATAATTATACCTGACTTCCAATCCTCCGGGACTCTACCTTCCTCCCAGGCCAATCTGCACATCTTCCACATCCATTCTACCACTATCTCTCCCCCATGCTTCAGCATTTCACCACACACTTCATCAATTCCTGGGGCTTTCCCCAGTTTTACTTTCTTCATTGTTTCCACAACTTCTATCCTACTGATTTCTTCCTGTCTTCTCACCTTCCTCCTTCTCCGAGCCATTCCCCAGCCACTTATACTCGCATTACATCCATCCTGTATGTTCAATAATTCCTTAAAGTGTTCTCTCTATCTGCTCACTCCTTCTCCTTTCTCCACTAGTAATCTACCATTTTTATCTTTCACTTCCCTGCTAACCTGACTTCCACCCTGTCTTACTCTCTTCACCTCTTTCCAGAACATTTTCTTACAGTCCCTCCACTTTACACTCGAATTCCTTCCAAATTCCTCATCCACTCTCTTCTTACTCTCTCTTACTAATCTTTTCACCTCTCTCTTTGTACATATAACTCTCTCTTCCGCCTCTCAATTTCTTCCACGCCCCTATTTCTCATCCATTCATTGTATGCTTTCTTCTTTTGTGCCACAGCCTGTCTCACCTCTTCAATCCACCACGCTGTTCCTTGCACCCCCCTCCGTCTTCTCTTCCTTCCACACACCACATCACATGTTGCACATATTTCTTCTGTAAATATCCTGCACACACCTTCCACGTCCCCCATCTGCTCCAGTTCGTATTTACCCAATCGTTCCTCCACTTCTCTCTTATACTCTGCCTTTTTCTCATCCTCTTGTAACCTTTCCACTCTCCTTGCAACTACTCCTTCCTTTCGTCTTTCCCTTCTTCTATTCCTCCATCTTACTTGGATCCAAATTCTGGCCACCACCAAGTAGTGGTCAGAAATAATAATAATGATGATACTACTACTACTACTACTAATATTAGTAATAATAAAATAATAATAATAATAAAATAATAATAATAATAATAATAATAACAATAATAAAGACGTGCAGTTCCTTCCTGTGCATTCAGAAAATGCAATGAACTGTACACCCAGTCCTAAGATATGTATGCCGATTTCATTGAAATCCATGTGCTCACTTTCCTAGATTTTTGGTCGTTTTAACCTTTGCGAGGGGAGCTGACCAACCAAGAAATACTGGGTAGGGAAGGGGAGTTACACTATCCAAATATCGCGTTACGGATGGGAGTCCAGTGTACAACTTGTACTAAAATATCAATACCATATCTGTCCTCCTTTCACTACATCTGAGAACTTTTATTTGGGTGAGGGGGATCACCCCCTAAAAATAGAGATTTGAAAACTGAATATAATGGAAGCCCTTCCTAAATGCCAGACGAACTTATATGGGGAGTTTCATTTAAATCCATCAATACCTTGGGAGGAATTAAAGCACACACACACACACACACACACACACACACACACACACACACACACACACACACACACACACTTCTCAGCTATAGCATGAGATGTGCATGTGAAGGGGTTGACAAATCTCCATTAAAACCTTTCTGAATGATATATATATATATATATATATATATATATATATATATATATATATATATATATATATATATATATATATATATATATATATATATATATATATATATATATCCCCCGCGGGGAAGGGGGGATAGAATACTTCCCCAGTATTCCCTGCTTGTCGTAAGAGGCGACTAAAAGGGACACTTTTATCTACTATCTTTTTGCTCTCTTTCTTTCCCTTGTACTTTGTCTGTCCAAACCCTCTGTATTTTACTTTCATTTAGTTAATTTCCTCTTGTCACTGTCTGGTTCCTGCGAGCCACTGGCATTGGCTCCAGGATAAAACATTTTTCTTCCTAAGAAATCTTGATGAACTCTGGTTACGAAGCAATGGCCTTCAGTTCCGTGCAGCCCTTAAGTGAACAAGGGGTGCTAAGAAACCCACGGTGTAAAAATAAGTTTATACATCCAAAAAGAACCTTAAGAATAGGAAACTGAAATGTTCGAACTCTCAATCAGGCTGGTAAAATGGTAGAACTTATTTCAGTGTTCAAGGAATACAAGATGGATATTTGTGCTCTTACAGAAACGAGGTTGCTTGGCGTTGATAAAATGAATATAGAAGATGGTATTACTATGTTGGTTTCTGGTAGGAGTGCTGGAAATCATTACCAAGGAGTAGGCTTGCTGCTGAGTAGAGATGCTTGTAAGGCAGTATGTGAGTTTGAACCAATTAATGAGTGCTTGCTTTATACTCGTTTAAAATCTGACCATGATAATATCAGTATGGTTGTGGGGTACGCTCCGACAAATAAGGCTGCTGATGAAATGAAGGATGACTTTTATGAGAAGCTGCAGGATGTAGTGAATAGAAAGGCAAGACATGATGTGTTAATTTGCATTGGTGATTTTAATGCGATTGTTGGCAGTAGTAGGGATGGCTATGAAGATTGTATGGGTAAGGACAGTGTGGGTATAAGGAACGAAAATGGGGTACGATTTGGAAGCTGTTGTTTGGCAAATGACCTTATAAGTGGTGGAACTATCTTTGAGCATAAAAAAATACATAAGACTACTTGGATTTCACCATGTGGTAAATATTCTAACCATATTGACCACATTGCAATTAGCAGAAGGCATAGGAGTTATTTGTAAGATGTTTGCATAAGGAGGGGGGCAGATATAGGTAGTGATCATCAACTTGTTGTGTCAATGATTAAAGTAAAACTTGAGAGAAACGTTAATGGTAATTGTACAGGAGGTAATAATTATGATTTTGATGAGCTGAGAAGTGATGAGAACACGAAGGAAAAGTTTCGGTGCGACTGTAGGAACAAGTTTCTAGTCCTGCAGACTTTGATGGAATCTGAAGACAATGATATTAATCAAACGTGGAGAGAGGTAAAAGAGGTTTTGCATGAGAGTGCTAAGGTTACTATTAAGAAAAAGGGAAAAGTGAGAAGGAAAAAGTGGATGTCAGATGAAACATGGAATGCATTTCAGAAAAGGAAAGAGGCGACGTTAAGAAGTGAAGAACATGTTGATGGGCAGGTAGTTGAAGTGCTTAAAGCAAAGTACTGGAGTTTACATTCTAAAGTAAAAAGACTCGTTAGGCGTGATAAAAGGAGGCTATATGATGAAAAGGCAACAGAGACAAAAAATTAAATTAAGTAAAAATGACGGTCAGAGCACAAGAGCAGCGTATCAGGCCATAAAGGAGTTAACTGGGACTGAAAAGAGAAGGAAGGAAATACCTGTACGAGATAGAAATGGTAATTTGATGACTAAAGATATGGATATAAAAGGAAGATGGAAAGAGCACTTTAAAATCTGTTCTAAATAGACCAATCCCAGCTGAAGAGGACATTTTGCCAGCCGAGAGAGATTTGCAGATAGAAACAGGGGATATAACCTGGGAAGAGGTAGCAAAATCTATAAAGGAGTTAAAGAATTTTAAGGCCCGAGGAGAGGATGGAATATTTCCTGAAATGCTTAAGGTGGAAAATGACAAGTTGATGAATGCGCTTTTGAAACTTTTTAATGTGGCTTGGGATAATGGTGGAATTCCAGAAGAGTGGAAAAATGGAGTGATTATAAAAATACCAAAAAAGGGAGATTTAATTGTGTGTGGCAATTGGAGGGGATAACTTTGACACCTATAGTTGCAAAAGTCTTTTCCAAAATCTTGTTGAACAGAATAGAGCCAGTACTTGATAAAATTTTAAGAGAAGAACAATCAGGATTTAGAAAGGGTCGAGGATGTAATGATCAGATTTTTATTGTAAGGCATCTAATGCAGCAAGCTAATGAGATGAAAATGCCATTTAGTATGTGTTTTGTGGATTTTGAAAAGGCGTTTGACAGTGTTTCACGTGGAGCTATGTTGAAAATTATGAGATTCTATGGTATACCAGAAAAGTTTGTAAATATTATTAGAAGCCTGCATGAAGGTACTTTTTGTAAGGTAATGGTGAGTGGTTCTTTGAGTGATCCATTTCAAGTTAGGTCAGGAGTGATTCAAGGAGGAGTTCTTTCGCCATTGCTGTTTGTTTTGGTTATGGATAATGTTATGAAAAGGTTGTAAGGAGAGCAGGTGCAGGAATTAACTGGAAAGAAAATAAGAAGCTGATGGATTTGGACTATGCTGATGATATTGTACTGATTTCCGGAAGTATTTACGAGGTGCAGAGGGTGCTTGATTGTCTGGTGGAAGAAGGAGAAAAAGTGGGATTGGTAATAAATTGTGGAAAGACTGAAATTATTAATATGAACGTGGAAAACCAAATTGGTTGTGTAATTGGGAATAATGTGGTGAAGAATGCAGAAAACTTTAAATATCTGGGAACGATTGTATCATCTAATGGGTCATTAAACAATGACACTGAGAAGAGGATTAGACAGGCTTGGTGAGCTGTTGGAATGTTGAAATCTGAAATAATAATATGCTTTCGGTACATACTAAAGTGAAAATTTACAAGTCCATGGTTAGACCAATTTTAATTTATGGGCATGAGTCATGGTACAGTACAATTGCAACAGATCAGAAAGTATTTGGATTTGAGAATAAAATACTGAGAAAGATTCTTGGGGTAAAGTGGCAAGACAGAGTTGCAAATGAAAGAGTAAGGGATATTACGAGAGCTGAAGCAGTTAATGAATATGTGAGACTGTCTCGCTGGAAGTGGCTGGGGCACATATACAGAAAAGAAGGCAGTTTAATACAGGATGTGCCAGAGTGGACTGCTAGAGGAAGAAGAGGTAGAGGTTGGCCGAGGGAAACCTGGTTGAGGACAATGAAAAGAGAAGCAGGAGAGGAGTTTTGGTGGGACCTGAAGGAGATGGCAAGAGACAAATATTGGTGGACAGAGTTCATCGAGGCCCTATGCATCCCGTGGGGTACCACAGGAAATGATTTATATATATATATATATATATATATATATATATATATATATATATATATATATATGTGTGTGTGTGTGTGTGTGTGTGTGTGTATGTGTGTGTGTGTTGTTTATTTTAAAGGAAGAAGGAATCAAAGGCCAGAAGCCTAAAAATTGTTCTCTACAAGAAAAACAAAAACAAGATAACAGAGAACCAAATTCAAGATCTGTTCCTTTCGAGATGCCTCGACACACTGCGTTTGAAAGCCTGGAGATCATAGGCAGTAGGAAATACAGACAGAGGAAGACAGTTCCAGAGTTGACCTATTGAATACGTGAAGTACGGGGAATAACGGTTAACTCTTGCTTTAGAGAGCTAGAAAGAAATGGGAAGAGAGTTTCTAGCATGTCAGGTGCTACACGCCCACCGTAGTGGTGGAGGGATGCAAGCCGACAGTTCTGATTAGCAGTGACCATTGAAGTATCGACAGAAGAGAGATAAAGATGCAACAGTGCGGCAAAGAGACAGAGGTTGAGGGAGCCAGTAGGAGGAGGAAAGTTAATGAGACAAAAAACCTTTGACCCAGCTTTGTTGAGAAGAGCTGTATGTGGGAAGTCTCCCCACACATAAGAGTTATACTCTACACAAGGGCGAATAAAACCCACGTTTAAAGTAAAAAGCTGTGCAGGGGCGAAGAAAACACGGAGTTGACTTAGCATGCCCAACCTATTGGAAGCAAATTTCATAAGAGTGGTAATATGGTCTTTCCAAGATAAATTCCAAGAGAATGAAACCGTTAGTAAGTTTAGAGGTGATGCAGGATTCAGTTGGATGTTATTAAAAGTTAAAGGGTACTCCTGTGAAAGATTTAGTTGGGTTGAAAGATGTAGGAACTGAGTTTTTCATTCATTTTACACATCAAGACTATTTTTACCCCAATCAGAGATATGAGCCAAGTCACACATTAGGTGAGCCATACCCTCATCCCTCGTTTGCTGAGGCAACTGCTGAGATGGACGATACGGGAAGTGAATGGAGTGGCGAAGGATGGTGTCATCAGCGTATGAGTGGATAGGGTTAGAGGTACAGCTTAGAAGGACATTGATGAATAAAAGAGAGTTGGTGAGGGGACAGAACCCTGAGAAACACCACTCTTGATTGCTCTAGGGGAAGAACTGTGGGCGCCTACAACAGCAGGTATAGAACGACTAGAAAGAATGCTGGAGATGGAGGTACTGATAAAAAGATTGAAACTCCAAGAGGACAGAGTGGAAAGTAAAGATTTATGCCAGACCTGATCAAAAGCCTTTGAGATGTCAAGTGCAACGACAAAGCTTTCGACAAAGGTCCGAAAGGAGGATGACCAGGAGTCTGAAAGGTAGGTGAGAAGATCGCCAGTGGCGCGTCCTTGGCGGGACCCTTACTGGCTATCATAGAGAAGGTTGTGAAAAGGAAAGGTACCTTAATTTTTTTTTTTTTTTTTTTTTTTTTTTTTTTTACCGAACAGCCTCAAAAACGTTTGAAACACAGGATGTTAGAGGAATTGGACGAGAGTTAGAGAGACTGGAAAAGTCACCCTTCTTTGGGACAGGCTGAATGAGAGCAAACTTCCAGCAAGAAGGAAAGGTGCAAGTTAACAGAGAAAGGCGAAAGAGTTTACCTAGGCAGGACATAAACACAGAAGCACAGTTCTTGAGGTCAACAGGAGGAACCCCATCAGGCCCATTTGCCTAATTAGTATTGAGGCCAGTGGTAGCACAGAATGCATCAATTGAAGAATATTTAAGGTCAACCATGAGGAAGTCAGAAGGGGGAAGTGGTAGAGGAACAGCACAGTTAAGAGTCAACAGTGAAACTGGAGGAGAAATCTAAGGAAAGATTTCTGGATTATCAGTAGAAGAAATAGCTACAGAGCCACTGGAGCAGAAAAAGAGGAGGGAAGGGTGATGAGGTAGAGTTGTTAGAAAGGTGTTTGGCAAGGTGCCAAAAGGAAAGGAAGCATTCAAGTTGGAGAGATCAAAGCATTTAGTACAAATGAAACATTTATATTTTTAGCAGAGCGAAGAAGAGGCTTGGCACGATTCTAAGCAGGAACATATAAGATATGAGATGCAGGAGTGTTTTGGCTCTGGTGCCTTTAGTAGGCCTTCTCCTTGTTGTGGAGAGCATTAGAAGAAGGGTGATTAAACCATATATATATATATATATATATATATATATATATATATATATATATATATATATATATATATATATATATATATATATACTCAATCCTCGTAAACCGAGTGTTTATAAACCACGGATTCGTAATCCGCAACAAAGTGGCTGTCAGACTGCCAGCACCCTTAAACCGCTGTTAAGTCACGAAAATCGCGGAACTGGACACCGAAGTGAGCCTTTTCCGAGGAGAATCGTAAACCGCGGCATTCATTTTAAAAACCGCGACCCAATAACCAATCACCACCTGTCCCTGGTGGCAAGCGTGCATACTAATGCCGCCATGTTGTTGTTGTTCTGCCTGCCAACCCGCACAGTACAGAGCATCACCATGCGGTACGAGGGCTACCTGCCTATTTTTGTGCTCTTTCCCCCACCTTCCATGGCCTCTCCCGAACCCCCAAAGAAGCGCTCTAAGCCCTGTGGCATCAAGAAGCAGCCGCCATTGCCGTACAGTCAACGTTTGGAGCTCATTTGTCCTATTGAGAAGGGAGAGAAGTTTGCAAGCTTGGCGAAAGAATATGGGAGGAACGAGTCGACCATAAGGACGGGCTACAAAATCAGGGAGAAACCAAAACAAAACCAGGCAGACTTTGAGGGCTTCCTGAGGGAGGCTGAGGAGCTGGAGAAGGGAGAACAGCATGAGGGAGCACCCCTACCTCATGCTGAGAGGTTCTAAGTTCTTCCCAACACCAACTCACTTCATTCACTTAAGCAATATCGTTATAGGATTAAGGTGAGATCCCTTAACCTTGCTTAATTCTATTAAATACATGCACTGAATATTCCTAAATTTGTATGTTTGTGTTTGATGGTGCCTAGATAGGTGTAGGTAGGGTGCTTTGGGGGGTGGTTGGCCAAAGTCCAGACTCTAATTAATTTTTCACATATGAGTTATTATTTATAAACCACGGAATTTGTAATGCCCGAGAGAATACCCTCCGTAATGCCCAAGACATACCCAGATGGCTGTCGGCCATGGAAACAAAAAATAATACCAGGAAAAATCAAAGAAGTACAGTCTGAGGCTCCAAAGTGCCACAACCGATGCTTCTTTGGACGGTCTACAGTACAGACCTTACTGGAGTAGTAGGGTAGGTTAAGGTGGCAAGATTGTGATCGGAGAGGAAAGATTAACAGCATAAGCAGAAGGGCTTGTTGTAAGAAAGAGGTTAAGCTTGTTCGAACTCTCTCCAAGGCGGTCAGGGATACAGGTAGGGTGCTGTGCAAGCTGCTCCAGGTCATTAAGGACAGAAAAGTTGTAGGCTTGTTCACCAGGTGAATCAGTGAAAGGTAAGAAGGGCCAAAGGTGGTGGTGAACATTTAAATATCCTAGAATGGAGATTTCAGAGGGAGGAGAAATGAAAAGGGTGTGTTCCATCCTAAAAGTAGGATAGCATAAGAAATTTTAACAGTAGAATTAGGGGGATAAGTAAACAGCACAGGTATATTTAGTCAGAGAATGACAGGAAAGTCAAAGCCAGAGAGCAGAGAATTCAAAAGATTCAAGTTCAGGAACACGAGAGTGAGATATGTCGTTCCGCACACATACACAACAGCCACCTTTGGTTTTGAAATAAGTGTTGAGAAAGTAGGAGGATACAGAGAAGGGTTTGCTATCAGTCGCCTCAGAAAGCTGTCTTAGGAAGAGAAGGTGAGATATAGAGGAGAAGAGGTGATGCTCTAGAGGGCCGCGAATGTTGCAGAAATAAAGAAGTGGGTCAAATAATGGATCCAGGCATCTCTCTGGGTCGTCATGGGGAGAGGGGCGGATGGTAGGGGTTTTGATGTCCCCCCCCCCTTCTGCGACTGCGAGGCTTGGTTAGCAGATGCCATGCAGATGCCATTTTTTTGGTAACATTTTGAATAGGAAGTGAAGAAGTGAAGTGTGTAATGTGCATGTAGTCTGATGTTGACAGTTTGAGGAATCTGTATTGGAGAGCATGCTGGTCTACTCTCGGTGTTACTGAAACACTGAAAATGTTCAGCAAAGGAGGATGGTCAGGAGCTAGTCTCGTGGGATGGTGAAATGGGAGCTCCAGCTCTGGCTGTCATCAGCTTTCCATCCATCTTGAGAATACCGCCCTGCTCGACTGGTGCTGCTGTATTCTTCCTTACAAAACGTTGTCCTGCTACAAATAATCTGAATCAGTCTGGGGAGAACATTCTATATAGCAGGGGTTAGAATAGTGTCCATACATCTTTCAATATGATGGTGTCTTATATAATTTAGTTCTTAACTCCTTTAATATAATGACGTATTATGCAGTTTTCTACTGTATCCATGCAATATTTTTCTGCTTAGATGAGGCTGACGGAGTAAGATACAGCATTCTTAAACTTGTTAAATATGAGACATTTTTGTTTAATGATAAACGTGAAAAAACTACAAGAATATACTAAGAAAAAACGTCACCGGACTGAAGGGGTTAACACAACAAGACAATTACTCAGCAAATAAAGGATCTCTCGTAAATATGAGGTTAAGCCGAAGTAATGAGACCATTATTGCCTAATGAGCCCGTCACAACAGTAGCTTGAAACTGTTTCATTAACGTGTGTTGTGGATTGCCAATTACCTCCCTGGATGAACACTGTTTGAGATAATGGATAGGAGGATGGGAAGTGTTGGTGCTGGTTTTTAATCTGTGTGTGTGTGTGTGTGTGTGTGTGAGAGAGAGAGAGAGAGAGAGAGAGAGAGAGAGAGAGATGGGAGTAGGGTAAGGGTAGGACGGCAGGGAGTGTAAGGACAAGGACAGTGGCAAGGTGGACACGAGTAGGAACAAGGGAAAGGCAAGGAGAGGTACAGGGATCAGAGCAAGGACAGGGGCAGGGGCAGGAAAAGGAACAGGGGCAGAGACGGGTTGAGAGAGGGACAAGAGTAAAAACAGGGATGATAGCAGACACAGGGGTTGGAGGATGGGCATGGGTTGCTACAGTATAAAGGATGGGTTTAGGGAAAGGGGTGAGGACTGTAAGGGGCTTGGACAAGGGTAGGGACAGGGACAGGTATATGGATAGGGGCAGAGGTGGGGAAAGATAAGGACAGGGGTACGGAAAAAGACGGGGGTCTGGATGGAGACGGAAACAGAGGTAGAAACAGGGGTAAGAACAGCGACAGGGGAATGGACAAAGTCAGTAGTGGTTGGAACTGAAGCTGGATACTCTCCCTTTATAAAAGTAACAGAACACAGCTGTATACCTTCATAGCTTTTAGAACCGATATTTCCCCTACATACATTCATACATACATACATACACAATACACATACATTCGAGAAACTCGTTTCGGTATCTTTCCTTCTTTGCTTTCTCTGCCTCTGTCAAATGTTTTCATTGTTCTTCAACTAAAATTCTAGTAGCTAAGAACTCTGTCTTTGATCAAACACAAAAGTTTAATATAAGCACAGTGCTTCTTCCATACATATTTAAAAACGATAATTATGAAAAGTATATAATTGTTGTCCTGTTTCTTTGTTCCTTTCCTTCCTCTGCCTGTCCATTCAGTGTGCTTCATTCAGAGACACTAAAAAAATTATACTTTGGTTGATGCAGTTGCTCTGCAGTATAGAATACCATAATGCTCTTCCTTCACAAAAATTTACTAAAAATATTATGACTTTAAACACTTTTTAATAATCATTTTCTAAAATAAATTCGAGAAACGTTTATTCCTTTCCTTCCACTGCCTCTGTCCTCCCCAGTTCCTTTGATCCCTAGGCCAGATCTCCCCTGAAATCGTGCGTCCTCTTTCATTTCGCCAGTCCTCCTTCTGGCCCACACGCGAACTCTTTCAAGTCTGTGTGTGTCATCTTGTGGGGGATAGCACCAATTTGTGACTTTGGCTTTTCCTGCCTAAAATTTCTTACCTTGGAGGTGTGCTTCATATAAAAAATTGTACATAATTGTAATACATAACCAATATGGACGAATCATAAGCATAGATTGAAAGTATATATATTTCCAGGGTCATTTATCACAAATAAGATTACAAAAATAGTCACTTCATTATGTTTCCATATAAAAAATATGGAATTATTGAAGAAGTCAGTGAGTAATAACAACTTCTAGAGAATTTAAACCCTCGATATGAATGGCGTAAAAAAATGACAATTTTCATTTTGTGAATCTAAACGGACGCCGTGAAAAACATGGCAAATGAAACAATAAACTGGCTAGAAATCAGCTGAAACATTCACAGAAAAAGCAAAAACACTGCCCAAACTTACCATCAAAACCTGAACCATGAGTAACATGCAGAAATATACAAGAAGCATTGTAATTTATGGGCCACCCATCGGCAGCAGAACAAATATTTCTCTGGGAATTCTTCATTACTGGAAATCATATGAAACGACACAACAGACATAATATAGGCCGACGTCATAGTTCTGCAGATGCATCCGTGAGAAATTTGCACCCCAAGGACGTAATTCCTTATTTGCTCATATATATATATATATATATATATATATATATATATATATATATATTGTGTAAATGTCGGTGGTGGAGAGGAGCACCTTATACCTATATCTATCTATCTATCTGTCTATCGATCTATCTATCGATATATATATATATATATATATATATATATATATATATATATATATATGTGTGTGTGTGTGTGTGTGTGTGTGTGTGTGTAAACGTCGGTGCTGGAGAGGGGCACCTACGTGCCGTGATGCTAACGTAGTTGGATGGCTACACAAGCTGGTCGACTAACGTCCCTCAACTCCCTCTCTAGCCGCATGATGGACTGCAGGAGGGGTGGCAACTTCAGCCTGCAATCTCCTGGACTCACGTTCAGATGTACCTGAGATTACAACAAAAACAGTAATAACAACAACAGCAACAACATCTACTACTACTACTACTACTACTACAACTACTTCTAGTGTGTGTGTGTGTGTGTGTGTGTGTGTGTGTGAAAATCTACTTACCTCTGCATCTATCTGCCTGTCTAACTGTCTGTCTACCTATCTTTTTATCTGTTTATAACCAGAAGCTTTATTCCCCAAGGAGGTGACATTAAACAAATCGCCTCCATGTCACGCTGTCCTCTGCCGTCAGTCTGCTCTCACTCCACTTTACCTTCATTCTGGTCAGCCCCATCCATTCGACCAATATCTCGGTCTTCTCTCCCTATTCCTCGCTACCTCAGTCACACTCAGTCTTCTGTTTAGTGCACGTAATGCTTTTTGGAAAGCAGGAGACTGGGGTCATGGCAAGGTAATTCGGAATAATGCACAACATATGGAGCGTTGGGTGGAACACTACTCTAAGCTGTATTCCAGAATGTGGTCACAGAGGATGCCCTTAACGTCATTGATTCCCTGCCTTTGTTGGAGGAACTCGACTGTGAACGAACTCTTGAAGAACTCTATAAGGCATTAGATGCTCTTGCTCTTGGAAAAGCACCTGAAAATGATGTCATTCCTGCTGAGGTCCTGAGTTGCTCCAAGCACATCCTCATCACTGACTTGTATGACATACTCCACATCTGTTGGAGTGAAGGAGGTGTGCAGCAAGACATGAGGGATGCGAACATCGCCACAGTGTTCAAAAACAAAGGTGACAGGAACAATTGTATGAACTATTGCAGTATCTTCCTCCTCAGCAGGGAAAGGTGTTCTCCTGGGCCATGCTAAGGAGATTGCGGGTCCTTGTGGAAAGGGTCTACCCAGAATCACAGTGCTGGTTCAGAGAAGCAAATCCACTGTTGATATGGCTTTCTCTAAGGCAGCTGCAGTGAGCAACGGGAGCCACTTTTAGTTGCCCTAATTGACCTCACAAAGTCCTTCGACCTCGTCAGCAGAGATGGCCTCTTCAAGATCCTCTCCAAGATTGGTTATCCACCCACGCTTTTCAGCACAATCAAATAGTTCCTTACGGGCATGAAGGGGATTGTAATCTTTGCTGGCTCAGCATCAGAAGCCAATGGCATTTGAAGCAGAGTGAAGTACGGTTGTGTCCTTGTGCCTACACTGTTCTTTTCCATGCTGCTGTAGTACTCCGTAAGGTTTACAACTGAGGACAATTACCTCCACACAAGATCTGACAGAAAGCACTTTAACCTCTCCAGACTAAAAGGAAAGTTAAAAAAAAAAAACCCTGCTGAGATGCCTGAGAGACTTCCTCTTTGCAGATGGTTCGGCTGTCACTATACAGTTGGTTGAGAATCTTCAACTGCTCATGAACTGCTTCAGTCGGGCATGCAGACACTTCAGACTTACCATCAGTCTGAAGAAACACAGGACATGAGAAAACGTGATGACTTTCTGCTGGCCATCAGAATCTCTGACTATGAGCTGGAAGTTGTCCATGACGTAGTGTACCAGGGTCCAATGATCAGAGACTCTCTCTCTCTCTCTCTCTCTCTCTCTCTCTGGACACTGGGCTCAACAGGCACATCGTGAAAGCTGCCACCACCCTGTCCAGACTGATATAAAGGGTTTGATCCAATGACAAGCTGACAGAGTACACCAAAGTCCAAGTCTACAAGGTCTCTATAATAAGTATGCTCCTGCATAGTAACGATTGATGGACTCTTTGCTTACGTCAAGAAAGAATACTTAGGGCCTTCCACAAGCACTGTCTCCATCACAGCCTGGGCATAACCTGGCAGGACAAGGTTTCAAAGAGCATAGTACTAGAAAAAGTTGGAACTCCCGGCAAGTACGCCCTCCTAAAGCAGAGATGCATGTGCTGGCTCTGTAATGTTGTCCGAATGGAAGATGGCTAAATCCCAAAAGACTGTAACGAGAACTTCTAGAGGGCAAGCAACCGACTGGCAGACACCAGTTGCAACACACAGACATCTGCAAGAGAGAGACCTGAAAGCCCTTGGGATCAGCCATGATCTCTGAGTAGATGCTGCCTTGGACATCTCAATTTGAAGGCAGTCAGTACAGAGAGGCTTCTCCTCCTTCGAGAAGAATCTGAACTTGCAGTCTGAGGCAAAGAGAAACCAGGGGAAGGTGCAGTGTCACACTGCTAGATGGCTTCATTCTTTGTTTTCTCTCACTGTGGCAGAGACTATCACTCATACACTGGCCTGTCCAGCCACAACCGACGCTCCACCTGAGACATAAACACCAGAGACACCATCCACTTGCAATATAATTATGGCCCACAGAGATTGACGGATGCCTTACTGTAAGTGAGATTCACAGAAAAGACGAAAATTTAATCCAGCTTCAGGACAGCAGCCACCTATTTTACTACAGAGGAAGGCAGAATGAAAGAGTTAGTGGTGCAGCAATCCTAACTAACAGAAATCTTGCAGATAACATTGTTAAATTCAGTAGTGTTAGAAGTGTACCATGGACTGTATTTTAACTATGGAAAAGATACACCATCAAAGTAATAAATGTATATGCACCCACCTCACAAACCACACATGATGAAACAGACATATTCAACAGTTACATGTTCCAGATTATGGATAAGGAAAAGACAAGGTACACTATACTCATGGGAGACTTTAATACAAAAACTGGCAAACAGAAAAATAGAGAAACATGTATTGAGAATTTTGGAGTAAGAGAGAGAAATGACAGACGTTAAATGGTAATAAATTTTACTGAAATGTATAACATAAGAATAATTAATCCATTCTTCCACAAAAGAACGTAATAAAATGGACCTAGAGAAGCCCAAAGAGAGAAATAAAAGAGGAAAAAAACTTCATTAAAACAAATAAGAAAAAATGTACAATTGTACAGTAATACAACTGTTATGTAAAATGTAAATATAGAAAGCAACCATAGAATGGTGGGTTGAGCAGCTAGATTCAGTGTCTCAAGAGAAAGAAAGAAGCTGATTATAATAATAACATATCCCCAGTGACTATAAGCGAGAACAAAGCTGCCCTTCAGTTAGAAATAAAAAACAGATTTCAGGCTTTAAGTAATACTGAGCATGACAATGATGAATTTAATGGTAGACTAACAAAGTGTTAAGAGAAGCAGCGCGGGTAGTGGGGAAAGCTGATAAAACCAAAGCCAATAAGTATTTAAAAAAAAAAAAAAACACCCTGGAGCTCATGAAAAGAAGAAAGGAATTTAAAGCAAAGATATATATATATATTTATATATTGAAAGAGCATGTTAACAAACGACAGAGAGAAGAAAGACAAAAGAGATCATGGATCAGATGAAAGAAACCATAAAAAAACTAGACAGACTGAAACATGTCTAAAGCAAAACGACAAATGGAAATCAGTAATCAATATCACTGAAAGATAAAAATGATAGTCATTTAGTGCAGGCAAAAGATGACACTGAGTTGAATAATTTTACAAAGAATTGGATGCACAAAAGACAATAGTACCAACAACTAACTTTTCAGCTGACACAAGTAAATACCACAGACAATGCCAGCTTAAGTATATTTTTCTCATATAAATATGAAAAGAGAAAAGGCATAATAAGAAGATGGAACGGTATTCAGATTTACTCTCGGTTGCATAAGCAGAAGTTCAAAACCGGCTCTGCCACTAATGTGTCTCAGAAGATCTTAGCAATTATTGATCTATTAGCTTATTTTAACTTATTAACAAACTTTTCAATTAATTCCGTATGAACGGAAACAATAAATTTGGAAGAAAACCAACTTCATGAACAAGCAGGATTCCGAAGCAAGCATTCGACTACTGATCATCTATACACACTTAATCAGCCATCTATCTGTCCATAACAGAGAGTTGTACTTTGGGAAATTATCAGAATGGATGAATGTCGTAAGCAGAGTGCCACAGAGTTCAATTCTTGGCAGTATTCTGTTCTTAATTTATACTGACGATATTAATGAAGGGTTGTGTTGCAAAATTTCCAACTATGCTGAATATAAAAAAATCGTAATAAAGCTGATGCACATGAACATAGGTTGATGATTCAAAGAAATCTAAGTAAATTATTTAACTACACTCAATCTTGCCAAATTGATCTGTACACTGACAACAGCAGTCTTAAATACGAGTATCTGGAGTAAAAAATGAAGAGTTACAAACACTATGAATAATACTCACTTCCAGAATGTGAAGCAGGAAAAATATTTAAAAATAATAAAAAACTCAACAAATAATTTTTTTTTTTTTATCTAGTTCAGAAATGAGAATGGGTGATTTGGGATAAATTTATGGTGCTGACTGCAAATATGCTTTAACTTTTTTCTCTGCCACACAAATTTTCTGAAATTTAGCCTTGCAGTTTTCTTCCACTATTCAAAAATCAATATGCCTCTATCACTTGGTTAGCTGGAAATATTCTTTAAATCGAAAAATGCTATCTGGGATGTAAAAGTAATATGCAGACACAGAATTAAGTGTATTATTCCACCGCTGTATGTAAATTTCGTCAGGAAAACAGGTACTTATGGTACAATTTCTCATGTTCTTTTTGTGCTCCACATCAATTTCCCGTGTCAGCATCCAACAATAGTGTGCCATCATGCCAGCGCCAATTCTACCTTGTTATCTTCATTTCATTATCGCAATATACTAGTGAAAACGCTCACCCTGTTCGTCACTAACATCACCCAAGTTCGTTAAAAAAAAAAGAAAAAAAAAAAAGAGATGTGAGTGAAGAAAATGGATTTTAAGGGACATGGGGCATCCAAGTTCATGGTACGCAACCAGAAGCTCTTCAATGGTTTTCACTTAACCTTCACTGCAGTGGCTGCCCAGAAAACCAGCACAAATTTTCTTAAGAAACCTCCAAGCCCTAAGTTCGTCTGCCTCGAGGGTTACATCAAACTGTGTCTTTCATCAGGCCGCAAATTTGTGGGCCAACGAAAATGCCTTCCTTCCGTTTTGCGTAGCTAATCTAGGGAAGACTCTCTTCACGTGTGCAAAGCCTGCACCTGTCTTAACCAAGGCTTTGACGAAATTTTTCATGAAGAGGAGGAAGTGAAGAGGAGGAAGTATGATATCTCTGCTTCGACCGGCGGTTCATTCCATAAGCTTTGTACGACGGCTTCATAGGAACTTCGGAGAGGCCACACATGCATCATATAGTGCTGCTGTACATCACGACTTCCCCATAAACACAGGAAACAACAGTATTTTCTGAAACCTTGTAGTCCAAGTAGCACGGCTACCAATGCCAAATCGCTGCAAATTTTCCATCGGTATTTTTCGTACCAAGTGAAACTGTGGAGTTTTTGCATCGATTCGTACTTTTCCTTAATTTTAGGAGCTAATGCAAGTGGTATACTGGGTAACATATTCCCGCTGTGGAAGAGACTAGCCTTCAGACCTGATTTGCTGGAGGCAGTAAAAAGTCACCATTTATCAGGATCATGAATTCTTCCCAAGGTCTCGAACAGACCTGCGATATTCCTACAATAGCATGCTACTCCATCTGACTTGAAAAAAACGTTCCACATTTTGTTACCGCTTCCTGATACTCGTCGCCTTCGTGTCTGGATGCAACAAGTTCCATTCTTGCAGTCTCGAAATGAGTAGTTCTGACTGATGTTTTGACAAATTTACGTCACGTACAAGATCGTTAAGGTCGTGTTGGGTGTCTAGATGGGGCACTTTGCCAAATGGCTGACATTCAAAGTCAGGACCAGAGGCAGCTACCCCAGATGCCTCTGCAACTTCATTATCATCTGTAGTCTGGAATCACGTTTATTTTTTGGTGACCTTGAAATGGGAAGGTCCTCTGTGTGATCGACCGGTCCTATTGCCGACGGTAAATTTGGATTAAAGTTCCTCTTTATTGTTTTGGGGAATAACCCCACAACTTTCGTCATGCAAAAGTAACAATCTGCTGTGTGGTCATTAAGTTTTCTTCACACCATGGGAACTGCGAAAGGCACCCCTGTTTTCCTTCCTGCTAGTCATTCACGAGAAGTAGGACAAGCCAAGTAGCAGATATGAGGAGCCCATCGTTTATCTTGGTCGCCAGTCTTAAGGTTACTATAATGTAGATAAGCTGTCGTTACAAGAAATGTGATCTTCCGCTTCTGCTTCTTTGGAGTGATATTTCCATATATATAAGATAAAACATAATGATCATTCACACATCCATGATGCATTGCCAACCCATAAATCTGAAGTAAGTTATAATAAGCATTCTGAATTTACATAAACATACTTTAGATAGTAGATGTAGACAACTTGCAATGTAAATGCTGGATATTGTACACTGCATATACATAAAGACACATAAACAGCACGAATAAAGTAATGAAAAGAAGGACCACTGTACTATAAGGATGCATGTGAGGGCAGTGAGTTCAGAAAAACTACACATGCTGCAGCAAAATGAACATCGCATTTGAAACCAACGCCACGTTATTGCCTTGGCATACCCATTTTTGTCTCTGAACTGAAATTTTGTCTAGGAATGTAAATTTAAAAAGGGGATATTAAAGTGTGTTAAACAAAATTATCCACTGAGGGTATGGTAATACGAAATTTACTACGCTATTGGAGAATACGGTCAGAAGCCCCCACTGGAATTTTGTCTTTTGCACATATACAGCTGTTAGCATGAATACCGCTAAATTTATTAATCGAACAGTTATGAAATTCTTACGTATTCTGAAAAGTTTGATGGGCTCCGAAGATGGTAATCGGTTCGAAAGTCATTGCTCATCGCCTCGATAATATTATACTGAAGTATCATGATATTTATGTTCACCAATCCAATATCATAACTGCAGTGCATACAACCATCCGTGCGTGAAAATAATACACAAACTTATGTGAAAATGCTGGTCATCACCCTCTTCCTTGAGTTTGCAGTTATACTCCTTTCAGCCCGATGATGTATCGGTATTAACTTCTTACTACGTCTAGAAGATTATGTTCAGCTTAGGAGAATCTCTTGGAACTAGAGGAAGTTATACTTGGCACTCATTAACCCATCATCTAAGAGGCGGCACTCCTAAACTGAATAAAACTGTCTGGCAGCACCTGGAAGGAAATGCGGACGACGTCCTCGGACTGAGTTGGCTAACTAAGAAAAGGTCCTCACACTGAGGCAATAAGATAAAGTGCTAATCCGATGCCGTGGCCACATCATTACAGTTCGCCAATCTTTATATAAAGGGAGATTTTCGTGTTTTTGCAAATTTCTCCCATAAGTCAGTGCCATAATAAGACATCATTGCAACTCAGTGTCCATTCCATAACGTATTTTATTATTACTTAGCCTAAAACTGCCATTTCCATATCTTGGATGTCGAGCTGGCACTGTATTAATGCCAGTTACGAAGGAATGCAATGGAAAGGAGACAGAGCAGTAATATTGTCCTTTTCTTCCACTGAAACAGTAGAGCAAAGTGAACTGGAGTTGAGGTGAGAGAACTGTAGCGCCATATTCTAGTGTTAATCTCATCTTACCGCTTAATGGCAGTATGTCAGCACTGTTTTTGCATCCTTTCCCCAGCGCTTCTTCCTGACTACAGTAGCGCTACATTCTAGCGTTAATTCCTTGCTTCAGCTCAGTGGCAGAATAAACATCACTATGCTAATACAGTCTTCATGGTGACTAGCACCATAACCTAATGTTAATCTGTTGTTAGACCTCACCACACAACATAGCACTTTAAACCGTGTTAAAGCGGAGGGAGTATTACGTTTTTCCGGCAGGCCCAGCAAACACACATCGATGATTAATGCTGGCTCATATATTAACGAAAGCAGTCTGTCATGTACAGTAAACAATTACTGTATTTCAAGCGATGGTCATACTTCCTACTAAAGTCTCTCATCTCTTGTCCCTTTCCTTCCTTCCCGACCTCCCCCTTTCCTTTCCCTCTACCATCCTCTCCCTTACTTTTCCCCCTTCCCCCCCCTCCTTTGGTAGCCTCGCTGCTCATTTCCCCCATCTCATTTCCTTCCTTCACATTTCATTTCCTTCCTCTCTCCATCCTTCTCACTTCCCTTTACTTCGCTTTCCTCTTCTATAATACCTTCCCCTTTTCTCCTCTCCTCCCTGTCAACTTTTCTTTTATCCTCCCCAAGTCTATATATCCCTTTAATGCAATTTCATTTCTTTATCTCCTCTCTCTCCCTCCTCTCCATCTTCATTTTTTTTCTCTCTCTCTTCCGTTTTCATAATCTTTACCATTCGCATACGACCCTTTCATTTCCCCTACCACCCTCTCCTCTCTTCTGCTCTTACCTATTACCCTCTCTTCTTTTCTCGTCTTTCTTCCCGTCTCTTGGCTCCTCTTCCCTCCTGTCCCATCCTCTAATCCCATTTCATCTCATCTCCCTCCATAGTCTCCCTTCCCCCATCCATTGTTATTCTCTCCTCTCCTCTTCCTAACCCGTCACCATCTCTCCGCTCCCCTTCCCTTGCAAAATTCACTTATATTTCTTCCTTTCTCTTTGTTCCCCTACTCCCTCCCTTTTTCACCCCTTCCCCTCCCTCCCTTTCTATTCCTGTTCCTTTCTTCTCTCATCTCCTTTCCTCTCCCCTTTTCTCCTCTCGTTTCCCATCCTCACCACTGGCCTCCAATCCACACCTCTCCCATCTCTTACACTCCCTTCTTCCTTCTCTTCCCTTCCCTTCCCTTCCCTTGCCCTCATCTCCGTTGTTCTTTTTTTTTCTATCTTCCTCTCCTCATCTATCCTCTCCTCCCCTCCTCTCCCCTCCCCTCTTTTTCACTCATCTTCTGTCCTTAGTCCTACAATCTCTATCCTTCCTCTCCTCTCCAGTCCTCTCCCTTTTTCTCCTTTCTCCACCATTCCCCTCTTCTCAACTCCCTTCCATTCCCCCCTCTCTTCTCGTTTCATCTCGTCTTCATTTCATAATTTCCTTTTCATTCTCCTTTCCTCCCCTTCCTTCCTTCCATTCCTCATTTCTCCTAGCCTTTTCCCTTCTCTCCTCCCTCCCCTCCCTCCATTTCCTTCTTCTCACTTCCATATCTTTCCGTACTCCATCCTCACTTTTCCTTCCTTTCCTCCCTTCCTCTCATCTTTTCTGTCTTCTAAACTCTCATCTTCTCTCATATCCTTTCCTTTCTCAGGTCATTTAATCTCGTTTCCATCGCAAGTATCATCTTTTCTCCCCTCCCTTCCCTTCTTCTCCTCCCACCCCCCTCCCTTCTCCCTCCACGTCTGTCCTCTTTTCATCTTTTGATTTGTTTCATCTCAAATCCATCTATTTTTTTTTTTTTTCAGTCTGTCCCTCTCCTCTCATCCAATCCCCTTTGGCGCCCATCCGTGGTCTTCTCCCGTTTTACTTTTCACCGCTTCTCGTACCTCATTTCATCCCATACTTTCTCCTCTCCCTTTCCTCGCTCTTTTCCTGCCCCTCTTCCATTCCTTTCCTTCGTCTCTTCTCCCCTCCCCTTTCGTCTTTTCTTGTTTTATCTCAAATGGACTCAGTCATGCATAACTGGCCTACTTTCCTTTCCTCTAGTTCTCTCTCCTCTCTTCCTCTCACCATATATTCTCATTCCTTTACTCACACTTCCATCCCATACCGCTCCATCCCTGTCCTCCATTCCCCTCCCATCCTTTCACCTCAGTTGTTCTCCTCTTCCCCTTTCTCCTTTCAATCCCCTCCCTTTTCTTCCTCTCCTCTCCTTCCTCTACATTCCTTTCCTTCTCTCTGGTAACAGTTCTCTCTCGTATTTTTATAACTACATCGCAGCTAAGTGTACAGTAATCATAAATATTCATCTGGCCTTCAGAACTAGAATTGTCCCAACAATTAGTGGGTTAAAGAAGATGCTAAGGACATCAAAGCAAACATACTAGGCCTTATCACAGTAAAAGAGTAGAGATGACATCTATAAGATATACAGGAAAATAGCGTTAAAAGAGTTGGGTATTCGAGTAAATTGCACCCACATATTGATTCAGTTTTCGGTGATAGATTTGTGTGTTCGGTGGAAGAGGAACATGTGTCGCGGTAGTTGGCTGGCGGAAGAAATAGTTTACGACGCTATTTTATGGGTGGATGAAAACGAGGAGGAGTAAGATTTCATTAATCGTGTTAGGATGATGAGAAAAGGAGAAGAGAAGTTAACACAGAGGAAAGGATGGAGGGAGAGAAGGGAGAAAAAGGATAAGAGATGAGGTTAAAAGACAGATGAGGAAGAAAGAACGGAAGAGAGGAGAAGGACAAGAGAATAGACCAACAGAGTGGAAAGAAAGGAATGAGGAAAAGGCGTGAAAGGAGAAGAGTGGATGTTAACCGATCATAGAGGAAAGAAGGAGAGAAGGAAAGATGAGGACAAGGGAAAGGTTAAGAGAGGAGAGAAATGAGGGAAGGTAGAAATGAGAAAGGGAGGGGATGGTATTATAACCGGTCCAACACTAGCATTCTTTTTCCAACTGACTCCAACCGTTTTTTTCTTTAGCTGAGAGTGAGTCATGGGATCCATAGAAACTATATTTTCCTCATTTTCCCATTCGCCTTATAATTATCGTTTCTGTGTATTGGTTAATGCGTTCACACCTAACATATATTTCCATTCAACAGCATTGCTTGCATCTCATTTTCTTCGTTTTTCAGTATTATTATTTTCAGTACAACAAGTTAATTTTCCTTTCTTCTCTTATCACCATCATCGTAATCACCATTTTCGGTCACACATAATGCACGGGAGTCGTAGGTCTTTTATATTATAGTATATATAGCCTTTTTTATATAGTTTTGTCATTTATAATTCCATTCGAACTATTTCACTAAATTTTTCTTCTTTTTATTCTCGCATCATCATCATCATCATCATCATCATCATCATTTCTCTCTAGTAATTTCTGACTTCAAATTTAGTGCGTTTTTCATTATATAATTTACCTCGCTTTTTTTTTTTCTATTTAATGTGGTTTTCATTACAGCCATTTTTCCCTAATTTTCGTCAGCTCTTTCTGCTCATGTATTGTGCACATGATTAATTTATATTTTCATTTTCCTAATTATTTTCTTTAGGGTATGCAATTTAAATGATATATCCTGCCTTTACCTTTTTCTCATCATCATCTTTTCTGCCCACTCATTGCGTTAACACCAAATTTTTTTTTATCGTAATATGAATTATGACCAACATTCTTTACCTACTTCCTCTATGTCGTTTTCAGCTCTGTAACTAATTTTAAGCCACTGCAATTACTTTCCTACCCCCGTGAACTCATTAACTGAGTTTACACCTGATATATTTTGCAATAAATTGCTTACGTCCATTGTTTCTTTACCTTTCCTATTTTCATTTCACAATACAACTAGGTTTATAAACATAATCTTTAGGATATCCAGTCATTTAAGATATACAGTAACAGTCACTCAACACATACTCTCTAGCCTGTTTCCTTGTACACCGGTTTGTTTCAATCGAAGCGTAACCCTCTGGAGTTCAGCTTACACTGCTGTACAAGTCTTCACCGTGCTTATCTCATGAATGATTGCGCTTTAGTGCTAATATCTGTGGCACTTACAAAAGCAGTGTATGGAGCCACACCAACACGCACCGTCACACACACCCTCGACCCCCTTCCATCTTGTAATTGGTTCGATACTCATGAGTTCTCCATTCCTCGATATTCTTGTTCAGTTTTCTTTTGATCAGCGACTCGTCTGCATCCCTCCAATCTCCTGATGTCCCTCCACCATTCCCTTTAATCTCCAGCTGGCTTTATACTTTACTCTCTCTCTCATGAGCAAGTTTTTGCGTGGATGCAGTGAAGCGCACTCTCAGAAATTGACTCGATGATTTGACTTTTTATCTCTGTGACCTTGACTACCGTCATGTTGTTCTAAACAAAAAAAAAAAAAAAAAAAAAATGGTCAAACCCTCGCTGTCCCTCTACAACGCCCGCCCTCCCACCATGTTTTGTTAACATCGGATGAAAACCGAATTATTAAGTTTACAGACAGACAAAAATGCACACACACACACACACACACACACACACACACACACACACACACACACACACACACACGCATACACGCGCGCGCGCGCTCGTCGAGAAAGGCACAGTACAAGATCTTGTTTCTCGAGCGTATTTGTAAAAACTATTAAGGCTATAGATATATGCATGTGTACGTGTATACATGAATATGTGTTTCTGTTCACGCAACGTAACAAAATTCTTGGCAGATGATTATCCAAGTCGGCCGATTTCATATGTTTGTGCAATTTTCTGGCAGAAAAAGAATATTTGATGCATTATTATCTCGACAGTATTCTGCCATGGAATTTGTTTCATGAATGAATCGACCAGTTACAAAAAGAAACAATCTTAGTATAACTGCCTATAAAGCATTATCCATATTTTTTTTACTACAGCTAATGTGAGATCCCATGCTGATAAGCTTCATCCCGGGTACGAAAGTCAGTCTTTTTTGTGAGTTTTCTGTCTGCTGCTTCCGTCCAGAAACATCCTGTTTTCCGCTGTATTATTGTACAGAATAATGAAAAGGTGTCAAAAGTGAGGAAGGAAGCCTTTCTTTTGTACTCTCTAGTGCCATTAAGCTAACAATTAGTGTATTTATTTTATCTGTTTATCTATTTATCTATCTGTCTATTTATCGACCTAAATATCTATCTATCTGTCTACCTATCTACCTGTCTATCTGTCTATTGCCCTATATGTCTATCTGTATCTATGTATCTATATCTATATCATTATCAATATTTGTTTATCTATCTATCTATCCATCTATCCATATATATATATATATATATATATATACACAGTATTTCACCATAGGAAAAATGAAAATGAAAATTGAAAGCCTGTCTATCTATTCATTGCCAGACGCTTTAATCTCGTAAGGGGTGGCCATAAACAATTCGCCTCCATGTCGCACTGTCCCCTGCCATTTCGCTCCCCTCTCTCCAGCTTACACCACCCTCTCATACACCTCTCCACTTCATCCCTCCAACTCGTCCTTGGTATCCCCGTCTCTTTCCCCTCCTCCACCTCACTCACATACACTGTCCTAGTTAGCCTTTCACTCTCCATCCTCTCCACATGGCCAAACCATCTCAATGTATTTTACCTACCTCTTTCTACCATACCCGCCTGTAGACCACATAGTTTCTTCACTTCCTTATTGCCAGTCAGTCTCTTCATGTAACTCCACATGCTGTCTCAGACAACTCATTTCCACTGCATTCATTCTTGACTATTGTTCTTCCAACAACGTCAAAGCTTCACTTCCACACTTTAGAGCAGGGATCACAATACTGTCATGCAGCGACTTATTTACAGTATTTCCATGCTCACTTTCCTATTTCTTATCACTGCTTTCGATGAACCAGCAATCTTTCTCCAGTGCTGTACCCTCTCAATCACCTCATCCTCGAAATTTCCATCCTTCCTCATCATAATACACAAGTACTTAAATGAATTCATATCAATTTCCACACTATCCAGCCTCACTGCGCATTCAGTGTCTTTCTTTCGAAGATCACATCTTTACTATTCCCTACATTCACCTTTAGATTCTGTTTCTTACATACTCTCTTAAACCCATTCACAGAGCCTTGCAGTTCCCCTTCGTCTTCATTTAACAATACAGTATCATATACAAACAACAGAACAAGAAGTTTCCAAACGCTGTTCTCTCTCATTAGAGCTGCTCCAACGTCCACTGTCTTACCTTGTATCTCTTTTATAAATCCAACCATATACAAATTGTACAGCGATGCAGACATGACACATTCCTTTTTTAATCCACCATCAAGATAGAAAACCTCACTCAGTTCGCCATCCATACACACTGCAGTCCTATCGTACCCATACGTATTCTTCATATTATTCAACAGTTTCCTATGTACTTCATATATTTTTACTATTTTTCAGTCCTTTTCTATCCACTCTGCCACATGTTTTTTCGAAATCTTTGAATACAGCATACAATCTCTTTCCCTTCTGTAGAAAGTTTTCCATTAATCACCTTAGGGTGAAAATCTGATCTACACAACCTCTTTCCTTCCTGAAACCTACCTTTTCTTCTCCAACTATTTTCCCTGTTATTTCCCTGATTCTGCCTGTAAGTATCCTACCATATACTTTACCAATCACATGAGGACAAATACCCCTTTACTACACGTTTCTTTTTCCCCCTTTTCCTTTACACAGGGGAATTATAATAACTGATTTTCAGCCCTCCGGAACACTACCTTCCTCCCAGGCCAATCCGTACTTCTTTCATTGCAGTTTTACTGCTATACCCTGTGCTTCAGCATTTCACCACACACTTCATCAGTTCCTTGGCAATGTTCATTGTTTTCACTACTTCCATCTCCCTCCTTCTCCCAGCCATTCCCCAGCCACTTATACCAGCGTTACTTTCATTCACAGTGATTAACAGTTCCTTAAAGTGTTCCCTCTGTCTGCTCACCTTTTCTTCTTTCTCCACCAGCAATCTGTCATTGTTTTCTTTCACTCTCCTACTACCTTTCTTATCACCCTGTCTTACTCCGTTAACCTCCTTCCAGAACATATCCTTCATTCCCTCCACTTTACACTAAAATTCTTTCCAAATTCCTCATCCACTCTCTTGTTACTCTCTCATACTTACTCACCTCCCTTCTTGTCTCTACATACAGCTCTATGCCGTCTCTCAGCTTCCTTCATGCCTCCGTTTTCCATCCACTCACTATATGCTTTCCTCTTTTCCGCCGCAGCTTGTATTACCTTTTCATCCACCACGCATTTCCTTGCACCCTCTTTCGTCTTCTCATCAACCTACACAACACCTCTCAGTGTGCACAGATTTCTTCTGTGATTAGCTTTAACACATCTTCCACCTCCTTGATATACTCCAAATCATATCTACCCAATCAGCCCCCCATATCTCTTATATTTGCCTTTTTTTCATCCTCCTGCGGCCTATCTACTCGCTGTATGGGCTGCGTCTCTCTGCCCTTTTCCTCTTCTATTCATCATGCTCATTTGTGCAATACCTTTATTCTCACAACTACTAAATGGTGGTCAGAGAGTCCACATCTCCAACCTCTCAATGCTCTGGCATCCAGCACATATCTTCCCTTTTTCTCATCCCCCCCCCCCCCACACACACAATCAATCATTGCCTTACATTCATCTAGCTTCCACCCACCTATCTTATCACTTACCATGTATACCTCTGGAACATTCTGTGCCTAAAGAGGGTATTGGTTATCACCAATCCCCTCTCCACACAAATGTCGCATATTACCTCTTCAGACAGTGACACTGAGACATGAGAGTGGAGGGCATTTAACACACCTGCAGCAGGAAGGAGAACAGAGAACAAAGGGGGAACTTCACGTTTTGGCCTATAGAATAAGACAGGGATAGCAGAGGAGGCGCTTGGCACCCTTTTAATATACGAGTATTGTTACCACTAAGCCCTGATCATAATCTAGGGGTCCTAAGGTCTCTCTCTCTCTCTCTCTCTCTCTCTCTCTCTCTCACGAAGTATTCCTTCAACTCCTGTATAATTTAATTTTTCACTGTTTAACGCATCCCCTCTCCCTGTCCAATTTCTTCTTCACTTTCGCAATCCCCTCGTTTTTGAAGATTCCTTTGTTCTCCTTCCCCTCTGACCCTTCTCCCTTAAAGTTCTCTTACCCTCTTTCTGAAAGTTTTGTTCTCCAGTGCCCCAGAGTTTTATAGGAGATATATTTTCAGGTTTAATGTGCTTATCTATCTATCAAACTATCTATCTGTTTATCTATATATGTATCTATCTATCTCCAGACATATTCATCTTACGGGGGGGTGGCCTCCTTCTCATTGCCGGGTCAACTTTTGCAGTCTTTTACAGCTATCTAGAGACGATATATTTTTGCTGAGGGAGAGAGTCAGTGATGAAGAAGAATGTAAATGCTGGTGAATTAACCCCCTTGAGGACGGAATAAGTCTGTCATGGTACTCCTTGGGTGTTTGTTTTACTCGGCTTTCTTGTACTACTCATTACCGAATGGTTTGGAGGGTGTTGTGGAGCCGTTCTTTTGCCCTATTTCTTACCTCCATACCAGTATTCAGCGTCCGCAGTTATATAGAAAATCTTGTTCACTTTAAGACCACCTAGAATAGCAAAATACCTTCAGATATTTATGGCCTGCAGTTTCTCTTTGTCACTTTCTTTGTTTTATGCATTATTTTGCCTTCTCCCGTTCCCTTCCTTTGATCTCCATCTCTCTATTCCTTTTCTTTTATTTCCGATCTATTCTAGTTTCAAACGTCTTTCTTTGTTACACCCTTCCCCTCCTCCATTCTATTTCAGTTTTGCTCTTCCTTTTCCTTTCTTATTTTCACTTTCTGTTTCCTGCCATAAGCCACGGTTCTTAATTATTTTTCTTTTTCCATCTTCTAGTTTAGATCCTTTTATTTTTTTTTTTTAATAATTTCATTACTCACGTATTTCTTACTATTCTGTTCTGGTTTCTCTACCTTCACAAAACCTTCATGTTCTCAATACTTCTATTTTCGTGTACTTTCTGTTTTTCTCTACATAAGCGGTACTTCTCTGGGGACGATAATGCTTTGTTTTTCTACAGATTTTTCTAATGATGTCTTTCCATTTCCTTCTTTGCTGTTTATTTATTTCCTTGCATTTTACTTTATTTTGTTATTATTCCTATTTCTCTTGTAATTATTCTCACTTTTCTTTGTCCGCGTGTGTGTGTGTGTGTGTGTGTGTGTGTGTGTGTGTGGTTAATACCATTTACATTTCTCCCCCGTATTTCTGTTTTTCCGGTTCAGTACTGACTTTCTTGGTATACTCTTTCTTTCTTTCTTCAAATTTCTTTCTTGTCCGAACTTGTCTGCTTTCTTTTCCTTTCTTTAATATATTTGCTTCAATTTTGAGGGTACTGTAACACTTGCTCTTTCTTCTTCTCCCTCGCATTTCCTCGCTTATTTCTTTTACGACTCGGGGCATCTCTGTCTCTGTATCACCAACGAAAGCTGAACAGGAAATGTTTCACTCCCGTAGACGTCACCGATTTCAGCCATGAGACAACACACCACACCATAACACGGCACTGCACTGCACAGTAGCCTACACCACATCACCTTGCCATACCACACCTAAACAAAGGTATTAACCGCAGAACCTTAAAAGCTCCCGAGAGTAATGGTTTCGTCTTTTTTCTTTATCATACCCCACTTTTACAAGGCGGAGCGATAATGTTTTTGCCCGCCTCTGTGTGTGTGTGTGTGTGTGTGTGTGTGTGTGTGTGTGTGTGTATTCCCATTATATCTCATGAAGGGCTTGAGCTATCAACATAAAACCTTCAGCGTATTAAGATATGGCCAAAATCTTGGCCGGATTCGAAAATGAGCACTCGGGGTCAAAGTCAGTGTCAGCAAAATAGCTGCCAAAGGTCAACTAGTTTTTATCGCCCACATTTAGCACCATTATATCTCATAAACGTAACGAGCTATCAACACGAAACCTTCAGGGTATCAAGATAGGGCCTATATCTTGGACATGGCCAACAGCATATTCTGGCGGTGATTAGGAATGCATTTCTCTCAATATTCGATGTATTTTTTTCCGTTTTTTCATTCTTTCAGTATTTCCATTTTTTTTTCTCTCCTCCATGTATCTATCATTCTGTTCATCTAACCATCTACCTATCTATCTAGAAATCTGTTTACCTACGTATCTATCTTTCTATCTTTATCTCATCTTTTCGTCATTGTGATTTATTTCGCTAAGTTTCACAATACATCCTGTTTATCTCTCTTAATTCTCTCATTCTGACGTTACTCCCATGTAATATCTTTCTCACAAACTCAATTAAATCTTCTTTCTGTGTTCATTACTTTACACTCCTCAACTCTCATCTCCCTGTTTCTTCGTCTGCTGACTCTGCTCCTTTTTCCTCCTGTCTTCATTACACTCCTCATGTTTTTTAACTCTCACCTCCCTTTTTCTTCGTCAGCTATCACTCTCCCTCGTTCTTTTTCTCTTTTTTCTCTCTTACTCCGTTTTTTTCGTTCTTCTTTGTTTTTTCTAATAATCTACTAGTTTCTTTTCCTCGTCCATATTTGTTTCCTAATCACACCCTATATCCTTTTCTTTTTCCCACCCTTCAGCCCCTTCTTTCCATAATCTATACCTCGCAGTTATCAATTTCTCTCTTTTCCCCATCCTCCTTCCTTCGCTCTCTCCTTCCTGCTATCTTCTCTACATATCCTCTTATGCTTACTTCCAGCCTACGTTCTTCACTATTCTTTTCTTCCTGTTTACCCACTTTCTATACCTACTAGTCCCCTCCCTCCTCTCTCTCTCTCTCTCTCTCTCTCTCTCCACCTCCATCACCACCTACTTTTCCTCCTCCTCCGTCTTCTATCATCTTTGCTCTTCATCTTTACCTAACATTTTTCGCTTTTTCCTACTTTCATCATATGATTTTGTCTATTCCTTCTTCCTAAGTCTTCCCTTTTCTTCTCTCTTATCATTTTCTTGCCACCCTACCTGCATGCCGCTGGTTACATCCTTTCTTTACAGCCTCCCACATTACATCCACCTACATTCATTTCCTTCCTGCAGCTATCCTCTCATGCACTTTAACTTTGGTGTGTGTTCTTGTTCCTTCTCCCTTTCATTTTCTCCGTCTTCACGTTTTCCTTCCTCTTCCTCTCCTACATTCTTTTTTGTACTCTGCATCTATTATATTTGTACTTTTCCTTCATCCTACTTCTTTCCTTACTTACATTCTCTCTCTCTCTCTCTCTCTCTCTCTCTTACCCCTGCCTCCATCCGTCCTCCCCACCCACCTCCTCCATCCATGAAGTTCTCAAAAGCTGGCTGGCTCAAGGAATGGAAACTGTAGTCACAGGCAGTAAAATATGTAGGAAGAACCTACCACATTCTTAACGTATGTGTGGGTGAGGAAGAAGGGGGCATTGTGTGTGTGTGTGTGTGTGTGTGTGTGTGTGTGTGCGCGTGTGTGTGTGTGTGTGTGTGTGTGTATTAGAGAGAGAGAGAGAGAGAGAGAGAGTATAAATGCAGAGAAGCCAGGAAATGAAGTAGTCAACTCGTCATGTTCTCGCCGGCTTGGCATATTCCGTAACATCTCTCCCTCAGTGATTTATGCTGCCTCTTTCGCTACCCACTGAGTTCGGAGACGTGTTTTTCGCTGTATTCTTATATTTTCCAGACGATTTTATTTACTGTTGTAGAATGTCTGTCTTTTCTGTGACATGGGGGAGTTACAGCCTTAATAACCCCTAAAATGCGTGATGCCTGTTGAAAGCTGAATAAAATCATCTGTTCTTAGCATTACAAAGCTAAGGAAAGACGTCTGCTGGATTCAAGGTTCTGTCCTCCAGTACGATGCTAGTGAACCCAAGATCGATATTCATCCTCTCATGGTCGGAACAACTCTAATTTTCTATACCAGCTAATGCCAGATGTTATTCTTACGAGTGCTGGGTACACACCGTCGACTCACTCAGTGTATTGCATTTGACTACACTGAGTGACAACCCGAATGGTTTTCTATAATCCAGGAGTGTTTGGAATGAATAGCCTAGCTTCGGATCCCTTCGCTCCTAACGGGATAATAAATGACTGGGCGATGGTTGGATGAAGGTTAACAAAGCCTGCCAAACCAACAAGATTACAAGTGAATGCTAAGGTGTAGTACGTAAATATAAGTCGCTGTGGAGGAAGCATTAAGAAGCCTCCCGTGCCAACAGAAATACGGCTGACAGGGAGAGATGGAGGAAGAGAATATGAAAGGAGTAGCAATAATAACAGCAGAACAGAACGGCAAAAGTAGTGGTACGAAGTGTTATGACATGTCACGAAGTCTCCTGCGCCAACGATGATGCGTTCCAGAGAAGAGGAGGTAGAGAAGTATTAGGGTGCGAAGTGTTAGAAAAATAAGAGCAGGGCTACAGAGCAGGTGTTACCATGTATAACGACATCTCCAACGCCAGCTACAGTACAGTTCAGAGAGAAGGAAATGCAGGGACGAGAAGGTAAATGAATTTACAATAATGCGAAGGCAGTGTCCGAATCGCTGTCAAGTCGTCCACTAGAGTACAGTCCAGAGAAGATGAACATGAGGAGGAAGCGGTGTGGGTGCAAGGAGCTGCAATAATAACAGTAGAACATGAATCTGGAGGACAGGAGAAAATGAACGGAGATAAATGAAACTGGAATTAATTGCTGAGTGTAAATGAAACACAGAAGTATAGTTGTTCCTTGCAATAACAAGACAAGAGCGAATGAAACGTAAGGGAAAGAACCAGATTTCTCCAAGAAGGGAAGGGAATTGTTACATGTGAATGGAGAAAAAATAAAGCAAAATTTATTTATAACATAAACAAAATAATAATAACAACAGCAGCAACCACAGCAACAACAGTAAGTGTACTAGTAGTAGTAGTAGTAGTAGTAGTAGTAGTAGTAATAATAAATAATAATAATAATAATAATAATAATAATAATAATAATAATAATATAATAATAATAATAATTACTATTATTATTATTATACACCCTGGGGGTAGGGGGGTTTTCAAGAATACTCCCCCAGTATCCCTGCTTGTCGTAAAAGGCGACTAAAAGGGTTGGCGGAGGGTTAGTGCCCCTCCCCGGAAAACAACTAACTAAAAAAACAAACAAGAAGCCTCGGACAAGGACTGACCAAACGATGACGACCCAGGACCGGACAAAGGACTTGGTAATGAGTACATGGAATGTAAGAGGAGCGAATGATGAGGTGAAAGAGAGAGAGATTGTCCAGGTGCTTGAGGGTGCGAAAGTGGATGTATGTGGAATAACTGAAACAAAATGGAGAGGAGAAAGTGTGAGAGAATGGGAGTATGGATGGGGTATATGTGCAGGAGTAGAGGAGAATGAGAGGGCAAAGGAAGGAGTGTGTATAGTTGTGAGTAAAAGATGGAAGAAGAGCATAAGACAGTATGGATCAGTTGGGTCAAGGATTGTGTGGGTAAAATTGAAAGTTGGAATACAAATGTGGGCAATTGTGTGTGTGTATGCGCCAACGCAAGATCGTGCTAGAAGAGTGAGAGAAGAGTTCTGGACAAATGTGGAAATGTGCGTGGAAAAGTTTGGAAGGAATGATAGAGTGTTTTTGATTGGTGATATGAATGGTAAAGTTGGGAATGTGAAGGTGGATGGAATAGTTGGTGAGTGGGGAGTGCCTGCCGAGATAGATGAGAATGGGAGTGCGTTAGTGGACATTTGTGCTGGGAGGGGGTTGGTGATAGCCAATACCCTCTTCAGGCATAAAATGATCCACAGGTATACATGGCGAGTGATGAGAAGGGTGGGTGGTGAACTGAATGAAAGGAAGGCAATGATTGATTATGTGTGTATGGATGAAAGGATGCGAAGATGTGTAAAGGATGCAAGAGTGTATAGAGGTTGGGGGAGTGGACTTTCTGACCACTACTTGGTGGTGGCCAGAATTAGGATGCAATTGAGATGGAGGAATAGAAGAAGGGAAAGACGAGAGGAAGGAGTAGTTGCAAGGAGAGTGGAAAGGTTACAAGAGGATGAGAAAAAGGCAGAGTATAAGAGAGAAGTGGAGGAACGATTGGGCAACTATGAATTGGAGCAGATGGGAAACGTGGAAGGTGTGTGTAAGATATTTACAGAAGAAATATGTGCAGCATGTGATGTGGTGTGTGGAAGGAAGAGAAGATGGAGGGGGGTGCAAGGAACAGCGTGGTGGACTGAAGAGGTGAAACAGGCTGTGGCACAAAAGAAGAAAGCATACAATGAATGGATGAGAAATAGGGGCGTGGAAGAAGTTGAGAGGCGGAAGAGAGAGTTATATGTGGAACGGAAGAGAGAGGTGAAAAGATTAGTAAGAGAGTGTAAGAAGAGAGTGGATGAGGAATTTGGAAGGAATTTGAGTGTAAAGGGGAGGGACTGTAAGAAAATGTTCTGGAGAGAAGTGAAAAGAGTAAGACAGGGTGGAAGTGAAGTTAGCAGGGGAGTGAAAGATAAAAATGGTAGATTACTAGTGGAGAAGGGAGAAAAGGTGAGCAGATGGAGAGAAAACTTTAAGGAATTGTTGAACGTAGAGGATGGAAGTAATGCGAGTATAAGTGGCTGGGTAATGGCTGGGAGAAGGAGGGAGGTGAGAAGACAGGAAGAAATCAGTAGGATAGAAGTTGTGGAAGCAATGAAGAAAGTTAAATCGGGGAAAGCCCCAGGAATTGATGCAGTGTGCGGTGAAATGCTGAAGCATGGGGGAGAGATAGTAGTAGAATGGATGTGGAAGATGTGCAGATTGGCCTGGGAGGAAGGTAGAGTCCCGGAGGATTGGAAGTCAGGTATAATTTTTTTTTTTTTTTTTATGCGAGGAAGAAGGAACCAAAGGCCATGAGCCCGCAGTAACAGTTCCCTCCAAGAGAAAAACAAAATACAATAGAGAGCCAAATTCAAGATCCGATCATTTTGAGATGCCTGGACACACTACGTTTGAAAGACTGGAGATCATAGGCAGAAGGAAATACAGACAAAGGGAGACAGTTCCAGAGCTGACCTGTTGCATAGATGAAAGACTGGGAGTAACGATTAACTCTTGCATTAGAGAGTTGGACAGAAAAGGGATGAGAGTTTGCTGCCAGACGGGTGCTACGCGCCCGTCGTAGAGGTGGAGGAATGCAAGCAGACAGTTCAGAGGAGCAGTGACCATTAAAGTAGCGATAGAAAAGAGATAAAGATGCAACAGTGCGGCGAAGAGACAGAGGTTGAAGGGAGTCAGTAAGAGGAGGAGAGTTAATGAGACGAAAAGCCTTTGACTCCACCCTATTGAGAAGAGCTGTATGTGGGGAGCCTCCCCACACATGAGAGTTGTACTCCACACAGGGGCGGATAAAACCCCTGTATAGAGTCAACAATTGTGCAGGGGTAAAGAAAGAGCGGAGTCGGCTTAGCACACCCAATCTCTTGGAAGCGGATTTTACAAGAGATGTAATATGATCTTTCCAAGATAAGTCCCGAGTAAATGAAACCCCAAGCATGTTCAAGGATGATGCAGGATTAATCGGAATATTATTAAACATTAGTGGGTATACCTGTGGAAGATTTTATCGGGTTGATAGGTGTAAGAACTGAGTCTTAGATGCATTAAAGACAACCATATTATTTTTACCCCAGTCAGAGATATGAGCCAAGTCAGACATTAGGTGTGCCATAGCCTCATCCCTTGTTTCTTGAAGTAACTGTTGAGATGGGCGTTGCGGGAACCGAATGGAAAGGTGAAGGGTGGAGTCATCAGCGTATGAGTGGATAGGGTTAGATGTACAGCTTAGAAGATCATTGATGAATAAAAGGAAGAGAGTTGGTGATAGGACAGAGCCCTGAGGAACACCACTGTTGATAGATCTAGGAGAAGAACGATGGCCGTCTACGACAGCAGCTATAGAACGACCAGAAAGGAAGCTAGCGATAAAGGCACAGATAGAAGGATAGAAACCGTAGGAGGGCAGTTTGGAAATTAAAGATTTATGCCAGACTCGATCGAAAGCCTTTGAGATGTCAAGTGCAATGGCAAAGCTTTCGCCAAAGTCCCGAAAGGAGGATGACCAGGAGTCTGAAAGGTAGGTGAGAAGATCGCCAGTGGAGCGTCCCTGACGGAACCCATACTGACGATCGGAAAGAAGGTTGTGATAGGAAAGATGCCTTAAAATTTTTCTATTAAGAATTGACTCGAAAACTTTTGAAATACAGGACGTTAAAGCAATTGGACGATAGATGGAGGGTTGGGAGTGGTCACCCTTCTTTGGGACTGGCTGAATGAGAGCAAACTTTCAGCAAGAAGGGAAGGTACAAGTTGACAGACAAAGGCGAAATAGTTTGCCTAGGCAGGGTGTAAGCACAGAAGCACAGTTTTTGAGAACAACAGGAGGGACCCCATTAGGCCCATATGCCTTGTTAGTACTGAGGCCAGTAATGGCAGAAAATACATCAACTGAAGAAATTTTAATGTCAGCCATGAGGAAGTCAGAGGGGGGAAGTGATGGAGGAACAGCACCGGAATCGTCTAAGGTGGAATTGGAGGAGAAAGTCTGTGCGAAGAGATCTGCTTTATCAGTAGAAGAAATAGCTACAGAACCATCAGAGTAGAAAAGAGGAGGGAAGGATGATGAGGTAAAGTTGTTAGAAAGATTTTTGGCAAGGTGCCAGAAGGAGCGGGAAGAATTCGAGTTGGAGAGTTGAGAGCATTTAGTATGGATGAAATTATTTTTAGTAGAGCGAAGAACAGACTTAGCACGATTCCGTGCAGAAACGTAAAGATGATGTGATTCAGGGGTGGGTTGGCTCCGGTACCTTTGTAGGCCTTCTCCTTGTTGCGGACAGCATTAGAACAAGCGTGATTAAACCAAGGCTTTCTTGCGTTAGTCAAAGGATATGAGAAAGGAATGTATGCTTCCATGCCCGAGAGAATAACCTCCGTAATGCACAAGGCACACTCAGATGGCTCACGGCCATGGAAGCAATAATCATTCCAGGGAAAATCAAAGAAGTACTGCCTGAGGGCCTCCCAGTCCGCGGCTCCAAAATGCCAGAGACGACATTTCCCTGGAGGGTCCGCAGGCCATACTGGAGCGATAGGACAGGTTAAGGTAATAAGGTTGTGATCGGAGGAGCCCAACGGAGAGAAAAGATTAACAGAGTAAGCAGAAGGATTAGTTGTGAGGAAGAGGTCAAGTATGTTGGAGGTCTCTCCAAGGCGGTCAGGGATACGGGTAGGGTGCTGTACAAGCTGCTCTAGGTCATTAAGGATAGAAAAGATGTAGGCTTGTTCACCAGGTGGATCCGTGAAAGGAGAGAAGAGCCAAAGGTGGTGGTGAACATTGAAATCTCCAAGAATGGAGATTTTAGAGAAAGGAGAAATGGACAGAATGTGTTCCATCGTAGAAGTAAGATAGTCGAAGAATTTTTGATAGTCAGTAGAATTAGGGGATAAGTAAACAGCACAGATATAGTTAGTCTGAGAATGACAGGAAAGCCGAAGCCAGAGAGTGGAGAATTCAGAAGAATCAAGTTCAGGAACACGAGAGCAAGATAAGTCGTTGTGTATGTATACACAACAGCCACCTTTGGCTTTGAAATGAGTATAGAGAAAGTAGGAGGATACAGAAAAGGGTTTGCTGTCAGTTGCCTCAGACAGCTGAGTCTCCGTTAGAAAAAGAAGGTGAGGTTTAGAGGAGGAGAGGTGGTGCTCAACAGAGCGAAAGTTAGATGAAAGGCCGCGAATGTTGCAGAAATGAAGAAGAAGAGAGTCAGACAGTGGTTCCAGGCACCTCGAGTCGTCACCGCGAGAGGGGCAGATGGCGGGGGCATTTATGGTCCCCCCCCTGGGGACTCCGAGGCTGGGTGAATTGACGCCATTTCCTTGTACAAAGGAAAAGGGGAAAAAGAAGTGTGTGGTAATCATAGAGGCATTTGTCTTCTTAGTATAATAGGAAAAGTGTATGGTTGGATACTTATAGACAGAGTTAGAGAAAGAACAGAGAAATTAGTTGGAGAAGAACAGGGAGGCTTTAGGAAGGGAAGAGGTTGTGTAGATCAGATATTCATTCTTAGATCTTTAGTGGAAACATTTCTAGAGAAGGGAAAGAAGTTGTATGTGGCTTTCATGGATTTGGAGAAAGCATATGACAGGGTGGATAGACAAGGATTGTGGAAAGTGTTAAGAATATATGGAGTAGATGGGAAGTTGTTGAATGCTGTGAAGAGTATGTACGATGGTGCGAAGGCTGCAGTGCGTGTGGATGGTGAACTAAGTGAATTTTTCTCTTTGAAAGTTGGTTTGAAACAGGGATGTGTCATGTCTCCATGGTTGTTCAATCTGTACATGGATGGGGTAATAAAAAATGTACGAGGTAGGGTAGTGGATGTTGGAGTGGCCCTGGTGAGAGAGGATAGTGTTTGGAAACTCCCTGTACTGTTGTTTGCAGATGATACTGTGTTGTTGAGTGAAGACGAAGGGGAGCTGCAAGGCTTGGTGGATGAGTCTGGGAGAGTGTGTAAGAAACGGAACCTAAAGGTGAATGTAGGGAAGAGTAAAGTGATGGTCTTTGAGAGAGGTGAAGTTAGTGAATGTACAGCGAGGTTAGATGGTGAGGAATTGGAAAATGTGAGTACGTTTAAGTATTTGGGTAGTGTGATGAGTAAGGATGGAGGTTTGGAGGGTGAAGTGCTTGAAAGGGTACAGCAGGGAAGAAAGGTTGCT
>NC_136983.1:5947750-6075250 GCF_032717465.1 Coenobita brevimanus | reverse complement strand
ATAGCACCAGACTGCTGTGCGGTATTTACACCATCCATGTCCACTTTATCCCCCATCAATCACCACGCCATCCTCAGTCATACACACAAACATTTCCACCCACTACCTAATATGGACTTAAACATGAGCACAAGTATTAAGTTGACTTGACCTAAGTTTGAAACTATGCAACTGATCAATGAAACAATGAAGCCCTGGGATGATTTGAATTTGAGTATGTTTAACTCATATTATGTGTATAGCCCAGCACCTACTGTCTTTATAATCTTGTGTATTGTCTTTGCAGTAGTGTTGTTCGGAATGCACAGAATGCATGCAAGAATTGCAAACTTGGAATCAGTAGTGAGTGGGGGTAAGGTGCGAATTCAAGTAAACCCCCCTGAATGAACTGGACATATTTTGTAAATAGCATTAATTTAAAAAAAAATGATGACACATGATATAGAAGTATATTGGTATCATTATCTCCATATGACATATTAATAGCTCTTACCAGAATCATAACTTTGAACAATTCTTTTTTGCATATATGCATTTTACTGTTATACATACACATCTTACAATATGTCGTCCAATAACCAATTTAACCATATTATGTATACAACTTGTTTAAAATGTAATATTACTGGATCATTGCAATATTAACATGAATATTATATCTATGCAATATTATAATCGATGTTATATATTAATAGATTAGCAAATATCAATGATGATTGCTGTCAGAGGACCGCCAGCTGGCGTGACCGAGCGATGTCAGGACTCCATATTATAATAATACAACTCATAGACAGATAGATAGATAGATAGATAGAAGCACCAAGCCAGGGGGTGAGATAGGAAGTGTATCAGCGAGAATCAAGCAAAAGGAAACTAGCACACAACTTTTAAGTCAAGGAATGCTAGAAGTGCACCGGAAGCAGTACATACACACAGACATACAGAGTTCTAGAAGTTTCCACGACAGTATAGCCCACGTGACACGACCACTGCTAAATGAGAATGTAGGAATCAGAGATCAAAAAGGGGCTAGCCATAGAGCTGACAGGTAGTGGAAAGAGCAAATATGAAGAGGGGTCCGACGAGACTTAGTAAATTAAGTCCCTGTGTAATACATACGCTGCTCAACTTAGACTTTCTTTGAAGATAATAAATCAAGATCAACTACCTGTATTCATCTTTAACTCCTCCTGCTCTTCGCTTAGCACCATAACTTTAACCAAAACTCAAGACTTACATATTACAAGACCAAAAAGTCACAATTGCAATTACAAGAGGAACCAAATGACAATTTGGTTGCCGAGTCTACGATTCACGAGAATTTTGGTGGCATCAAACTTGGCTTCATATATCTGCTGGAAAGTCACTGGTACACCTCAATGTGGGCACCGCCTTTTATGAAACTAGCGAGTCACCGTTTTATGCATTCTTGGCCGACATTGGACAACGTTTCGGGAGTAACAGAAGCACATGCATTCCTGATCCGTTCTTCTAGCGTGGGGAGGTCTCGCGGCTTGGTGGGGTACCCTTTGCTCTTAATGTAGCCCCACAAAAAGAAGTTGCATGGTGTAAGATCCGGTGAGCGAGCAGCCTATTCAGTGGGACCACGGAGACCAATCCACCGATCTGGGAACTGCTCATTCAGAAATGAGCGAACCTCATGTGAGTAATCAGCAGGGGCACCATCTTGCTGGAAAATGACTTCTTGCTTGTCGGCTACAGCTGACAGTTGGGGGATGCAGAACTCCGGAAGCATACACAGGTAATTGTCTTCATTGGTGTTCATGGAAAGTCCATCTTTATCCTGGAAGAAAAACAGACCAATCAGCCCAGCTAAGGAGATGGTACACCAGACAACCAATTTCAGTGAGTCCCTTTCATTTTCACGGATTTCCACAGGATTGTGAGATCCCCAGATGCAGGTGTTGTGCTGATTGACGTGACCAGAAAGGTGGAGGAGAGCATCATCACTGGACCACATGTGCTCCAGGATTGATAGGTCTCTTTCGAGTAATTCAGCAGGGTTGCACACATCTCCACCTGGCAATCATAGTCTTGAGGATCCAGCTTCTGAACCACCTGGATCTTGTATGGATACAGCTTGAGATCACGTCGCAAAATCCGTTGGATAGATATCCCGCTGATGTTCAGTTCCGCAACTGCTAGCCGAATGGACTTTCCTTGACTCTGAGCAAAAGCCTTATGGACAGTTTCGACATTCTCCTCACTTCGTCCACTTCGAGGTCTTCCTGATCGAGTTTGTCCTTAATGGATCCGGTCTCCACAAACTTCTGGTGGGTGGCGACAATGGTGTTCCTATCCGGTGCATAATGCTGTCCATGGACCGCCCAGAATCGTCGCTGCACTTCAACCACAGACTGAAAAACCTCCTGCCATACAGCGATTTTACACCTCTGCTCTAGAGTCATCATGGTAGCAGAAGAAAACGGTGCATAACTTAAAATGTGGACTCAAAAAATTTCTCAACTATTGAGTAAGAGTTTACCACAAGATGAATGTCGTTGGTTGATTACCTACAAAGAAAATTGAAAATCAAAAGAGTGAGGGATTTTTGAAACACCCAGTATATATATATATATATATATATATATATATATATATATATATACCTAGGCTGCTTCCCCCAAGGAAAGGGAGGTAGCCGAGACAGGACGACACTCTCCCCATTTACTCATCCATTCAAACACATTCATTCGCATCTTAGCCCCAAACGGGAGAACGGACAGATCCTCACCGCACCACACCGCACAAGGGTCAACTGTGCAATGCAATCAGTGACATCCGCAGCAGGGCCCGACAGCAGAGCTGGTTTACCCCTGCCACATCATAACAGACTCATCCCCTTACCCGCACCTGACCTGAAATAGCTGATCAGACCAAATGCGGGAGAATATCCCCTCAGGGCTGCGTCATCACTTATTCATTCACAATTTCTCTCCATTTATTTCTGTCATGCACAGCCACTCTTCCTTGCTCAACAGACATCCCTCTCGCATCCAGCACTCTCTTCACACTGTCCTTCCATCCTATTCGTGGTCTTCCTCTCAGCCTTACACCTCTCACATCAGATCTAGTTATCTTTTTCACCAATCGCTCATTATCCATTCTCTCCATATGCCCAAACCATCGCAACACCCTCTGCTCAACTCTACCAGCCATCTCCTGAACAACTCCAGTTCTCCTTCGCACTTCATCATTCCGCACCCGATCCATACACGTCACTCCACACATACTCCTCAGACACCTCATCTCCATTACATTCAAACTTTTCCTCTCTGCTACACCCATATTCCATGTTTCAGCCCCATATAATGCAGTCGGTACCACAACACCCTCATACAGCCTTCTCTTTACATCCATTCTAAGCGAACGACATCTAAACACTTTACACTTTTTTCATTCCTCCCAGCACCTTTCCTACTTCATTTATTCTAAACTTCACTTCTACATCTATTCTTCCATCCACAACAACATGTGACCCTAGATATTTAAAACACTCTACCTCCTCAAGCAACTCGCCATTCAAAACTATATTCATCCCCCTACCATCTACCAACCTCGTACACTTAATCACTTTACTCTTATTCTCATTTACTTTCAATTTCCTCCTTTCACACACCCTTCCAAACTCCTCTACCAACTGTCTCAATCCCTCCTCTGAATCAGCCACCAGTGCAGTATCATCTGCAAACAGCAGCTGCTTCAGATTCCACTCTCCACCATCAACATTCACCAGACTCAGACCTCCACCTAAAACTCTTGCATTCACCTCCCTTACAACACCATCCATGTAAATATTAAACAACCAAGGCGACATCACACATCCCTGTCGCAGCCCCACTCTCACAGGAAACCAATCACTCACAGCATTTCCCACTCTTACACACGCTCTACTATTTACATAAAAACTTTTCACCCCTTTTAGTAACCTACCATCAAGTCCATACAATCTTAAAACAGTCCACAAAGTCTCCCTATCAATTCGATCATACGCTTTCTCTAAATCCATAAATGCCCAAAACACATCCTTGCCTTTCGCTAAATACTTTTCACACACTTGTCTCACCACAAACACCTGATCCACACATCCCCTTTCTCTCCTAAAGCCACACTGGTCATCACCAATCACTCTCTCTGTACCCTATCTAACTCTCATAATTAACACTCTACCATACACCTTACCTACAACACTCAACAGACTTATACCCCTAAAGCTAGTACATTCATACTTATCACCCTTGCCTTTATACAACGGGACAACACAAGCACTTGCCCAGTCAACTGGCACCATACCTTTCACAAAGCACACATTCAACAATCTTACTAACCAGTCAACAATAGTCACTCCACCACCTTTCAGGCATTCCACAGCACACCCATCCATACCTGCAGCTTTCCCTGTTTTCATCTTCTTTACTGACTTCTTCACTTCCTCCTTCGTGATCAAAGAATCATTCAACTCTCCCAACAGGTGATACTGTGTTGTTGAGTGAAGATGAAGGGGAGCTGCAAGGATTGGTGGATGAGTTTGGGAGAGTGTGTAAGAAACGGAATCTAAAGGTGGATGTAGGGAAGAGTAATGTGATCGTCTTTGAGAGAGGTGAAGTCAGTGATTGTACAGCGAGGTTGGATGGTGAGGAATTGGAAAATGTGAGTACGTTTAAGTACTTGGGTAGTGTGATGAGTAAGGATGGAGGTGTGGAAGGTGAAGTGCTTGAAAGGGTACAGCAGGGAAGAAAGGTTGCTGGTTCTTTGAAAGCAGTGATAAAAAACAGGGAAGTGAGCATGGAAGTGAAAAAGTTACTGCATGACAGTATTGTGATACCAACTCTAACGTATGGAAGTGAAGCTTGGACGTTGTTGGAAAGACACAAGTCAAGAGTGAGAGCAGTGGAAATGAGTTATTTAAGAGGAGTCTGTGGAGTCACATGGAGTGACAGGCTGACGAATGAGGATATAAAGGAGCGTTGTGGTGTGAATGTGGATGTGATAGGAAGCGTTATGAGGAACACACTGAGGTGGTTTGGCCATGTGGAGAGGATGGACAGTGAAAGACTGACGAAAAGAGTGTATGTGAGTGAGGTGGAGGGGGGAAGAGGGATGGGGAGGCCGAGGATGAGATGGAGGGATGGGGTGGAGAGGTATATGAGAGAGGGGGGTGTGAGTTGGGAGCAGGGCAATGAAATGGCGGGGGACAGGGCGACGTGGAGGCGTTTTGTTTGTAGCCACCCCAAATGGGATTAAGGCGTCTGGCAGTAGATAGACAGACAGACAAGGGAATAATTATACCTGACTTCCAATCCTCCGGGACTCTACCTTCCTCCCAGGCCAATCAGCACATCTTCCACATCCATTCTACTACTATCTCTCCCCCATGCTTCAGCATTTCACCACACACTCCATCAATTCCTGGGGCTTTCCCCATTTTGACTTTCTTCATTGCTTCCACAACTTCTATCCTACTGATTTCTTCCTGTCTTCTCACCTCCCTCCTTCTCCCAGCCATTCCCAACCACTTATACTCGCATTACTTCCATCCTCTACGTTCAACGATTCCTTAAAGTGTTCTCTCCATCTGGTCACTTATTCTCCCTTCTCAACCAGTAATCTACCATTTTTATCTCTCACTCCCCTACTAACTTCACTGCCACCCTGTATTACTCTCTTCACCCCTTTCCAGAACATTTTCTTACAGTCCCTCCACTTTACAAATTCCTTCCAATTTCCTCATCCACACTCTTTTTACTCTCTCTTACTAATCGTTTCACCTCTCTCTTCCTTTCTACATATAACCCTCTCTTCCGCCTGTCAACTTCTTCCTTTCCTAATTTTCCTTTCCTTAATTTCGGTCTTGTCACTTTTTTGTCGTTTTTATTTTCTTGATTTTTCTTATTTACCCCATCCTTTATGTCCCTCTTCTGATTTTATTTTTTCTTCCTTACACTATTTCTCATCCCCCTTTCATGTTTTCTCCTTTGCTTCTATCCCATCTCTATCTATCTTCTTTTTCTATCTCCACCACGCCATCACCTTTAACCTCATCGCCCATCTGTCCTTCACAATGCGTTTTCAAATTTCTTCCTTCTCAAATTTCCGCCCCGCCACGTCTCATCTTTCATTCTTTCCATCCTCATAATTACACTCATTTTCCTGATCTCCTCTCTCCCTCACCCTTAACACCATCTTCAGAGTATGACATTTTATTATCTTACTGCGGCAACCCCCACCGCTAAATTCAGCTTGGGGGAGCATCCAAGTTGTGATGCAGGTCATAGGGACTTAATCTAACCTTCCTTTTGTGAAAAGTTTCTTCTAAGTTGAACTCTTGAAATCGATGACGTGTTTTTCATTTTATTTTTCCTTCTTCCAGACAACATTATCCACCCTTAAAGCGACTTTTTAACTGGAGGGTTTAGATACAGTCTTCATAGCCTCATTAAAACCTCATAACATCATTAAAACACAAGTCACTCCTTAAAGTGAAAAAAGTCGTCTCATGTTGCAAGAATGAAATTGGAAAGTATTTCAAAAGATTGAATGAGTAAAAAAGATAATGTGATGATACGAAGAGTAAAATGAAAAAGTCATCGTATACAAGAGGTCAACCTCTTTCTGCCCTTTGTCAGTAAATTGCATCCTATTCCTTTACCAAGTTACTCACACCTGTTTTCCTCCTTCGCTCCCCAGCCGACTTCTCGTTTTTTTTAGTTTTCTTCCTAACCTCATTCTTTCCCTTCTCTCATTTGTAAACTCTCTCTTCTAACTTTACCATTCCTCACAAACTCTTTCCTCTTCAGTCTAAAGAGCTTTCACTTCAGCCTTCCTCCTTTCGCAATCTTCCAAACAATTCTTATTTATATATCCCCCTTTTTTTTTTCTTTTTTAAACCTCTCTTTGACCTCTCATCAAAGCCACACTCTTTCATCTTTCCCTCTCCCTGGTCACAAACTCTTGTCTGCTCCAATTATTATTATTATTTTTTTTTTTTTTTTTTTTTTTTTTTTTTTTACCCCTGCTTCCTTCACGTTCACTCTGGCAGTCCTCTCACCTTTTCCAGTTCCCTCCTTTCCCTCATTCTCTCCCGTCTCTCTACCATCTTTTTCTCCCTTTCCTCATTAATGCTTGTCACTTTCCTTCCAACTATGTCTCACCTGCACCTGCCTCCTATCACCATGTTCCAAACAACTGTGGCGTCATTAGTTTTTTCCACTCCAGTTCTTCGCCTGCTCGCCATTCTGCCTTTCTTATATTTTCCACCCCCACAATCTTTCCTCCAGCCTTTTCTTCTTCTTTTTTTTTTATGGACGAATTTCACGTACAGCAACATTTAAAATTTCCGATTATCTGAACTTTATATTAATGTCAACTGTAGATATAAAGTGTCTTTTGAAGTTACTGCTTTTTCGGAAGAAGTTGTCTTAATTTTTAGGGTGAAAAAAATTAAATTGTTGATATTATAAATTTTTGGTAAGCCTCAAGGTAAATTATTATTTAAGTTTAGACAGTCAGATTGTCCAGATGTCTGTTCTTCGCTCTGGAAAAAATATCATTCATTCTAAATGCTTTCAACTCTCCAACCCAAATTCTTCCCTCCCTTCCGGCACTTTGACAAAAACCTTTCAAGCAACTTTACTTATCATCTTTTTTTTCTTATTTTCCGCTCTGATTCCACTGTAGCTGATTCTTCAACTGATAAAGCAGAACTCTCCGCTCAGACATTCTTTTCCTATTCCACCTTAATCGATTCAGATGCTGCTCGTTCAACCCTTCCCCCTGTGACATCCTCAATGGGTGAGATTAAAATTTTCCCGTTGATATGTTTTCTGCCATCACTGGCCTTAATACTAACGAGGCATATGGGCCTATTAGGGTCCCTCCTGTTGTCTTCAAAAACTGTGCTTCTGTGCTTACACCCTGCCTATGTAAATTCTTTCGCCTTTGTCTGTCAACTTATACATTTCCTTCTTGTTGGAAGTTTACTATGATTCAGCCTATGCCAAAGAAGGGTGACCATTCCCAACATTCTAATGATCGCCCAATTGCTTTAACATCCCGTATTTTTAAATTTTGTGAATCTATCATTAACAATAAAAATTTCAAAGCATCTTTCCTATCACAACGTTTTTTCCGATCATTACTGTGGGTTAAACCAGGGACGTTCCACTGATGATCTTCTCACTTTACTTTCAGACTTCAAGTCATCCTCCTTTCTGGACTTTGGCTAAAGTATTGCCGTTGCACTTGACATCTCAAAGGCTTTCGATCGGGTCTGGTATAAATCTTAATTCCCAAACTGCTGTCTTACAGTTTCTATCCATCTAGTTGTGCCTTTATCCCTATAGCTTCTTTTCTGGTCGTTCAATAGCTTCTGTTATAGACGGCCACCGTTCTTCTCCTAGAGCTAGCAATAGTGGTGTTGCTCAGGGCTCTGTCCTATCACCAACCTTCTTTCTTCTGTTCATCAATGACCTAATCTGTACATCTAACCCTATCCACTCATATGCTAATGACTACCCTCCACCTTTCCATCCACTTCTTCCAGCGTCCTTCTCAGCATTTACTTCAGCAAACAAGGGATGAGGCTATGGCACACCTAATGACTGACTTGGGTTATATCTATGATTGATGTAAAAGTAATTTTGTTGTTAATGCATGAAGATATCAATTCTCACATCTTTCTACCCATCGAAATCTTCCGCAGGAGTATCCTGTTTTTTTAACAATGTCCAACTCAATCCTGCTTCTTCTTTGAACATCCTTGGGGTTTTATTCTTATGTGATTTATCTTGGAGAAGATCATATTACCTCTTTGTCATATCTGCTTCCAAGAGAATAGGTGTGCTAAGCCGACTCCGTGCCCTCTTTACTGCTGCACAGTTGTTGACTTTATACAGGGGTCTTCTTCTCCCCCACGTAGAGTACAACTCTCATGTACGGGGAGGCTTCCCCGTGAAATAAAGTTTTTCGTTTCATTAACTCTCCTCTTATTGGCTCCCCTCAACCTCTTCGCCGGACTGTCGCATCTGTATCACATTTCAGTTACTACTTCAATAGGCACTGTTCCTCCGAACCGTCTAGCTGCACCCTTCCACTAGTACTGGTACTGCGGGTGGCTAGCACCCGTCTAGCATCTCTTTTCTGAACAGCCCACTAATGCAAGAGTTAACCTTTACTCCAAGTCCTTCATACGTGCAACAGGTCAGCTATGTAACTGTTTTCATATGTCTGTATTTCCTACTACCTATGTCTTCAAGTCTTCCAAAAGCAGTGTGTTCAGACATCTCGAAATGGAGGGATCTTGAATTTGGCTGTGTGTTATCTTGTTTTGATTTTCTCTTCTAGGGAGTAATCTTTCGGGCTTAAAGTCTCTGGTTCCTTCTTCCTTACATAAAAAGATGAGGAACACAGAATACTACTATTAACGCCAACGTCAGCCCATGGCACTATATACAGAGAACCATATTCATTAAGGCTTTCACTTCAGTGACCTTTTATGAATATTATTATTTATTTCTATTCATCCATCATACACTTTTTTTTTTTTTTTTCATCAGAAGCGTCGTTCCCAGGGCTAGGCTTCTTAGTCCCGACATTCAAGGCAATGGTGACCAGCAAAATGTGAGCAATGAACTCCAACCACTGTTCAGTTATAAACCCATACAGGCTCAATCCCGCTTCAATGGCGTAATCCGCTTAACAGCCAGGCGTCATTTGGGTATATCGTCTCCACTGGATGTTGCAAATTACCTCCTAATTTACAGGATACAATTTGACTTGTCATTCAGTGTAGTCATCTGAAGGAACTATAATATCGAATGAGTGGATGATAAGCCTAGTGCTTTTTATTAGTTTTAGCATATTATTATTTTTGAAGAACTTTTTGAAACGCTCTCTTATTTTGGCCCATTGTTGTTATTCTGTTTTTGGATAATTTTACACAATTTCTTTAGTATAGAAATGTATTCTGATGAGGCCTTTTATATTTTGACTTCATTCATATAATTATATTAATTTCTGGAATGGCTTGAGTGTATTTTATTCCTGTTTTGTCTGGACTTACTGTATAATCGGTTTGAGATGAAATTTGCCAAGTGGCTGGGGTAGATTCAACTTTCACTAACCCTCCTCATTACCAGTGGACTCTCTATCTGTCTATCTATTGCCAGACTCCTCAATCCCGTTTGGGGTGGCCACAAACAAATTGCCTCCACGTCGCCCTGTCCCCCGCCATTTCACTGCCCTGCTTCCAATTCACACCCCCATCTCTCATATACCTCTCCACCCCATCCCTCCATCTCATCCACGGCCTCCCCTTCCCTCTTCCCCCCTCCATCTCATTCACATACACTCTCTTCGTCAGTTTTTCACCCTCCATCCTCTCCACATGGCCAAACCACCTCAGTGTGTTCCTCATAACGCTTCCTATCACATCAACATCCACACCACAACGCTCCTTTATATCCTCATTCGTCAGCCTGTCTCTCCATGTGACTCCACAGGCTCCGCTTAAATAACTTATTTCCACTGCTCTCATTCTTGACTTGTGTCCTTCCAGCAACGTCCAAGCTTCACTTCCATACGTTAGAGTTGGTATCACAATACTGTCATGCAGCAACTTTTTCACTTCCATGCTCACTTCCCTGCTTCTTATCACTACTTTCAAAGAACCAGCAACCTTTCTTCCCTGCTGCACCCTTTCAAGCACTTCATCCTTCAAACCCTCATCCTTACTCATCACACTACCCAAGTACTTAAACGTACTCACATTTTCCAATTCCTTACCATCCAACCTCGCTGTACATTCACTGACTTCATCTCTCTCAAAGACCATCACCTTACTCTTCCCTACATTCACCTTTAGATTTCGTTTCTTACACACTCTCCCAAACTCATCCACCAAGCCTTGCAGCTCTCCTTCGTCTTCACTCAACAACACAGTATCATCTGAAGACAACGGTACAGGGAGTTTCCAAACACTACCCTTTCTCACCAGGGCCACTTCAACATCCACTACCCTACCTTGTACCTCTTTTATTACCCCATCCATGTACAGATTGAACAACCATGGAGACATGACGCACCCCTGTTTCAACCCAACCTCCAAAGAGAAAAATTCACTTAGTTCACCGTCCACACGCACTGCAGTCTTAGCACCATCATACATACTCTTCACAGCATTCAACAACTTTCCATCTACTCCATATATTCTTAACACTTTCCACAATCCTTGTCTATCCACCCTGTCATATGCTTTCTCCAAATGCATGAAGGCCGCATACAACTTCTTTCCCTTCTCTAGAAACTTTTCCACTAAAGATCTAAGAATGAATATCTGATCTACACAACCTCTTCCCTTCCTAAAGCCTCCCTGTTCTTCTCCAACTAATTCCTCTGTTCTTTCTCTAACTTTGTCAATAAGTATCCTACCATACACTTTTCCTATTATACTAAGAAGACAAATGCCCCTATGATTACCACACACTTCTTTTTCCCCTGTCCCTTTGTACAAGGGAATAATTATACCTGACTTCCAATCCTCCGGGACTCTACCTTCCTCCCAGGCCAATCTGCACATCTTCCACATCCGTTCCAATGCTATCTCTCCCCCATGCTTCAGCATTTCATCACACACTCCATCAATTCCTGGGGCTTTCCCCAATTTAAATTTCTTCATTGCTTCCACAACTTCTATCCTACTGATTTCTTCCTGTCTTCTCACCTCCCTCCTTCTCCCAGCCATTCCCCAGCCACTTATACTTGCATTACATCCATCCTCTATGTTCAACAATTCCTTAAAGTGTTCCCTCCATCTGCACACTTTTTCTCCCTTCTCTCTCCTAAGCTGAAAAAAAAAATAATTATAATCGTGTGACAGCAGCATGCATAGGACCTGTTGTAAAGTACACAGAAGACATCGTGCTGCAGTGGTTAAAACAACCGCCATTATCAGATGAACTGATCTGACATATTTCCTGTTATGTTGTTGCTACTGCCAGACGATTTTGTTAAACAACTAGAAAGAGAGCATAGCTCAGCCAGTGTCATTGCCATTAAAAAGGATCCGGATCCAGATCTGTGGATGTAGGATCCGGATCCGGATCCAAAAGTAATTTTTCTTTGGTCCATGGCCCACCTTTCCATAAAATTTCACTGAAATCCATTGAGGACTTTTGGAGATATTACACGGGCTACTCCGGATCCAGATCCAGATCCGGATCTCAAAATTTAATCATTGCTTCCATGACACATGACCCACCCATCCACAAAATTTCATCAAAATCCGTTCATAACCTTTTGAGTAACGTTGCTGACAGACAAACAAACAAACAAACCAACGCCGGCAAAAAACAAAAAATAACATCCTTGGTTGGGGTAATAATAGATGGTCCATAAATAGCGCTTCCCTAGAGACTCACATGGTAGTATTTTATGTTGCAGGGATGGCTCAAGCTGCTGGTGTGGGTGTAGATGTGGCAGTAGGGGTAGGGGCTAAATAAACGGTGGATGATGGGCACTGATATTGCTAACTTATTCCTCCCCTCAACACAACAGAAATCGCCCAGTAGAGTGGTAAAAAGCGACCGTATATATAAGTCACCCTGTACATCATGACAAAGCAATTAGCCCCTTCAGTACGGTGACGTCTTCATTATATCATGGTGAAACAATTAATCCCTTCAGTACGGTAACGTCTTCTTTATATCATGGTGAAGCAATTATCCTCTTCACTGTGGTGATGTCATTGTATTCTGCTTCCTTTTTTTTTTGTTATGCCTATCGACCATTGGGGCCGAAATGTGCTTCTTCTTCTTCTTCTTCTTTTTTTTTTTTGCCTATTTATCATTGGGGCCGAAGCCCCTGGTCATTATAAAATATATATATATATATATATATATATATATATATATATATATATATATATATATATATATATATAATTTTTATTGTATTTATTTTTTGTATTTTTATTTGTATTTTTATTTTATATTTATTTTGTTATTTTTTCAACTTTATGTAATAGAAAAAAAAAGCCTAATTAACCTGAAGTCCCTAAAACTAATAACCTGACAGACAAATCGCTAACTTATACTAAGTCCTAGCACGAGAAATAGCTAAACCTACAGTAATAATATGGATACAAATACCTCGACGAAGAGAATACCAACGACTGCAGATATGTAATGCCTTTCTACATTACATAGCCTATCTGCACTCATCACCTGCTGACTGTCAGTCGAGGCAGAAAATAATATGGGGGACATCAGTATATGAAAGAGACCCTGACTAGTCAGGAACTATTCCATATACGTCAGCTGTCGACCCTAATTAAGATAACTTATATATACGAGATGGTGAAATGCATTTACATATGTACAGGGAGTGTAGTACCTCACCTAACAGAAGACTTCTGTTTTTTTTTTTTTTTTTTTTAATGGCCATCACCCACTATTTTGGGTATTAGGCCAAACAATATAATATTATACACAACAAAATTTTAAAACAAAGTCCAAAATCATTGAAAACAGTCACTCTAGGACACAAAGGCGAACGAGGCAGGAAGGAGGGCACAGGACGTAAACATGGCAGGAAGAAGGGCACAGGACGTAGGCTAAACCGAGTTGGTGGCCGAGGTGGAGGCAGACGTAGAGATAGACTGCACCCACTGGAGGATATGATTGAGGATTTTCACCTCGTCAGGGTCCTTGATGGTCTGGAGGGATCCCCGGCGCAGCTCGGTGAAGGAGACCATAGCCCGCCGGAAATCCCCCTGGGAAAAGTCTTTCTCATCTGGAGTCACAGGGGCACAGTCCTCGTACTCATGAAGATGGCAATACACGGAGTCCATTTCCGACTCATCAAGGGTGGCAAAGTCTGCCCAGGTGAGGTAATGAACTGGACCAGAAGGGTCCCGATCCGCCAGAGCCAGCCCCGTAGGTAGAGCAGACTCCACCTCGTCGTGTACCACGGTAGGAGCAGGGGAGACAAGGGCATCAGGAACAGCAGCCTTAGGTGGGGAAGGCGGCACCACATCCCCAACCTCCATAGGTACCATGGGTAGTGGTAGCGGGGCAGACTGGCTAGAGACTGAACGTCCTGCCAGCTGGAGCCTTGTAGGTGGAGTTGAGGGCTGCAGCTGCAGAACCCTCGGGACCAAGCTGGTGGACGTCACAGGATGCCCCGAAGGACGACGAGGGGCCCTCCTCCAAGGCCTCTTCCGCACCACAGGCGGGGAGGAGAAAGACTCTGGGATGAGTATGGCAGGAAGCCCATTTGCATGGAAGATGGCAGGCAGGTGCTGGGCGAGAAATGCCATATCACCCCCCGAGAAAGCCTTAGCAACCTCCACGCACATGGTGACTAGGGTGGAAGAAGAAGAGGCAGAGGTAGAAGCAGAAGCAGCAGAGGGAGACCGAGGCTGACGACGGAGCCGATGACGGGGGAGGGTGTGGTGAGAGCCTCGCACCGCCTGGCCAGCAGGGCCGGTGACGGAGGCAGCCGCAGGACCCTTATCTTCCGCCACCACGACGAACTCCACAACCTCACCAGCCTCAACCGAAGGCACAGGGTGAGAAGGGTTGGGGGCCACTATGGACGAATGATGTATAAAAATGTCGTCCCCAGTGTCCTGGCGAGTCAAGAAGCCAAACCCCTTCCGTACGTGGAACCACCGCACCTGGCCCACAACTTTAGCAGCCACGTTGGGTCTGGTTAGTACTTGAATGGGTGACCGCCTGGGAACACCAGATGCTGTTGGCATCCCTACGTGTCAAGTGGGGTTGGTGGAGGATTAGTGCCCCTCCCTGTAAAACAATTAACTCTAAGCCCTTGGCCACCCCGTTTGGGATACATGGCGTCTGGCAATGATTTCCGGTTGGAGAGCCTACTCGGCCAACCCCGCAGTTCTCAGACGCTCGATTCCCTCTCGAAATCTGGTTGGTGTTTGCCGTTTCTCGTCTCCGAATCTGCTGACTCTTCTGTTTTCTCCACATAGATTTACTTAATATTACGGAATCTGCGTAGATGATGGTGATAATGTTTTTATTGACCCAGGCTGATTTGAACGTAATAGACTGCAGACGAAAGCTGCCATTCTACTGCAGTCCACCAACTTCCTCCCCGGAGAGAGAGAGAGAGAGAGAGAGAGAGAGAGAATTGCGTATAATTATGCTTGTGAAATGAAATTAGGATCTCGAAGGCCTGAATGATGTGTGAATGATTGTGTGTCGCATTTTCACAGAATATGCTGTTGCTACCTCTGCCACTTGTATTCTTATTCTTTCCTTGTTTTGGATTCTGCCTTGCCTTAGCGTAATCTGGGAATAAAGGTTAGGTTGACGATGTGTATATACCATTCTCTCTTAACTTGTTAACGATAATGTTCATTCATCTATCAATAATTATCGACAAGGACTGGATGCAGAGCAAAACATTAGGTATACGGCTTCACTTCCTCACAAAACACTAACAGATAGCTTGCACCATTTATTATCATGTGAAGCTTTCATCCATTTGTTCTGTGATGTCACCTGCTTCATCCATTAGCACTCATCCTGAGGGGATTCTCTCCATCACACTTTTCCTATCACTTAAACTGAATTGAATAGAGTCATTTATTCTTCGATCTGCGTAGGGTAGATACAGCTGTCATTGTCCAACTTACTAGCAGGAGTTCTCCTTAGCTGTGGTAAGATTAAAGTATTATTTCAATCGGAAAGCTAAATTTTGCTGACCCTACACCTTTCCACTCACTTCCGGTAAAAATTCTTACATTTTATGAATGTAAAAGTTTTCTCAGTCTCTTTCTAGTCTTTGTTTCACAACTTGGTCTTTTGCAAGTTGTCATCCTAATTTTTGTGAAGGTATAAATCATTCTGTTTCTCCCTTATTTATATTTTATTAACTATTCACTGCCTGAATGTGTTGCATGTTGTATCTAGCACGGCGGGTAGTAGGCATAACATCCGCGCCTCTTACCTACAGGTTTATAGCCTGAAGCTCAAGTCTAACTATTAGGGCTCTTCCTTACGTACCTGTATAAACTTTTGAAAACGCCCTCAAACAACACATACTGCATTCCTGCTACTAGATGGTAAAGGCTAATGTAGTCTCCTTTAGCATTCGCATCACATACTACAGTGTGCCCCAACACAGCTTCATATAACCGCGTACATACTCGTTTTATGATGATCCCTATTATGCGTTTATACGAATGTTTCTGGTTCTACATTGCGTCTGAAAATTTCTCTTGAACTTTCGCTGTCCAAATGAGCGCATACTTGGGTTGATCATATATTTGTATCCAACAGTGAACATCACTATTATGGCTGCACCTGACTAGCATAGTTTCATTCATCAAAAGGATACGCAAGCGTCTTGATCACAACAGCCAATAATCCTCTAAACGATCTCTCTCTCTCTCTCTCTCTCTCTCTCTCACCGGTCAACACTACACCATATCTACCACACCACGGTGATTCACAACTTCCATAACATTATAGCTATCACATTTACCACATCATTTTCATTCACCATGATTATCACTACATCACAACTAGTACATTAGTTCCACCCACCATACCACAACGCAGCGCCACCTCCTTCTACCATATTCACCACAACATCACGTTACAATCACCACACCCAACATCAGCAAACTATATCTCTTCCCTACACCTCGGTCAGCAGTAGCACACCACAACAACTCAGCACACTTCACCATCACCGTAACTCCATTGCTGCCTCGCTGTACTCTATGACCGAGTGATACGGTAATACAGAACCGCCTGACACAATGCCGCCAGTCTGACACATGAGGACTAATGATGAGCTGTGGCCTAATGCGTAAAATGCCAGGGGTGCATGCTTGTGTCACTGACCTGACGTGACTGGGCGATAAAATCAGAACTGAACATTGGATAATGAAAGGAATACTATAGAATTAAAGAGAAATATTAAAGAGAGGAGCTACAAAAGCTACAATCGGAAAGAGAAAAAAATGGATGACAGCGATACAGAATGGTACCGGACTGCGATGACGTGACGAGGATGGAAAATGAAAAGAGATAGTAGATAACTGAAGGAAAATTAAAATGTAGAACTTAAGTATATGGATATGGATATCCTGAAAAGGGAAAATAAAAATGGATAGCAAGGAAAGAGTACAACATGTAAGGAAAAATAAATTATTGTGACACAGAGGTAGCGTGACGAGGAGGAGAAACATTAATGAAACAGTGAAGAACAGAAAGATAAAAAAATGTCGAACTCAGGTAAAGTATAAGGAAGTATAAATGAGAGACTAAAACGGGGGGTAAGGAAACAGAGTACGAAAAAAGTAGAAGATAAACAAATTAAAAAAATGTTCTGAGACTGAGGTGATATGACGATGAGGTGAACTAGTTGATTCACTTTCATTTTAAGTGCCGCACTAATAACCAATTCACTACGATGACATTCTTCCAGTTTGAACCAGGCTACCACATGACGATTCTGTTCGTTAGGAAGAATCTTTAGTGGTGAAGGAGTTAACTGAAGCTTCATATTACACATCCAGAAAGAAAAGACTCCGAAGCTGAATAAAATAGAAGGTAGGAGAGTTCACCAACAACACATGCCTTCTGACTCATTAGACTTACCTGGTGACGAGACAGGGTAGTGAAAAGAACTTCATTCCGACAGTTCGTATCACAAGGAGAACCTTTGTGTTGCTAATTTCTCAGTTGCCAAAGCCAATGTACGAGTAAATAAATATGGAGTATGAAGTAGTCTGAAGGTAGCAGTAAATAATAAATCCAAACACCGTACTGGAGAAATTAACTTGGTGATATGAGAGTGGTGCCACTGTGAAGTTCCCGGCAGTACTCTTTCTGCATTAGACTGTGAAGATGGTAACAGAAGTACGAGTATAAAGTTCAACACAATTTTAACTTAGTGGAGAGGCAAGATGGTGACATGGAGAGGATAGTGATAATGTTAAGAGTTCTAGTTAATCATGTCACAACGAGCAGTGTTACTAATCTCTCAGTTTTTGTCAGAATATAGAAATGGTGACAAGTAAGATGATTCATGCAGTATTAAACTGGGGAGGAGGTAGGTTGGTGACCAGGGAGAAGGTCCCAGGCAATGGTTTCTCAAGGAAATCAGCGAAGTTGTTACTGTGTGTGCATGTGTCACCCGTGGTTATGTGGACGTTTATTGGGCCCTCGAGCCACTTTATGTCAGAATAAAAACTGCCATTCGGTTCCCAAGTTGATCATTAATCTCTTTGTGTGTTGTGGGCATGGGAGTAGCAGTGCTGCTGAAGTGATGGCCTACTGCTGTCCCAGTTTGTCAAGCTGTGGCCGTGCCCTCTACATGCCTGAACTCGACAGCTAATTTATCGCTGAACTCCCTAAATCAGGTGACATATACAAGCTTGTTCTTGTTAACTCCTCATGAATTAATTATATACTTTGGCCAGCTCCAGCGGCAAAGTTTGCTTAATGTTCTCAGGCTCCTGTAACCCATTTCCAGTTTAGTATAGAATCTTGTATCGTTAGCTGAAATACTGCACGAGAGATGCTACGACCATGCGAGAGTTAAGGTGATTGTTTTAACACTCTCAGCCTCGTATAGTGCTTCCAAGTTGAATAAAATTTGACGTTAACTGGAATGCATTGCTAGAGTTGTTTCGTACATGTAAAGGTTAAAGATGACGTTTTAATACTTTCAAGCTTCTGTGCTATTTTAATGTTTGGTATAATCTTTTAGTGTTTGCAGCAACATAAATCTGCACCGATCAACAAACTGTTAATTTTCTGCATTACTTTTGCTACTCTCGGACAATTGCATGACTCGACGTACTTCATAATTATCTCTTAACCCTTTGAATTACCGCCTTCATCCCCATCATCATCATCATCGCCTCCATTGTCTTCACGATTATCATCGTCATCATCATCAACATCATAAATTTAATAAAAACGTTCACATTGCATTGAGTTCATCCAAGCCAAATCTCTTTGATTTTTGTGGAAACTCGAATCAGAGAAGAAAATAAAAATCACAGGCACAATCTCCCTTCCTGACTCAGTGGTATTGTGGGGGTACATAGGGACGCAAGAACCAAATGATGGCTCCACTGATGCTTATATTGCCGTCATATTTGTTTCGTACAGGGAGTTACGGCTGCATTCCGACGATGTATGACGATGATGGCAACAGGCACGGTGGTAATGGTAGTGGATGCTGGAACTGATGATGATTATGATGATGATGATAATGATGATTATGACAGGCATGGTGGTAATGGTAACGGTCGCTATTACTGATGATGATGATGATGATGATGATGATGATGATGGTAATATGTACGGTGCCGATAGTAATGATTACTGATTATGATGATGATAATGATATTGATTATGATGAGAACAGGCATGGTGGTAATGGTAGTGAAGGTATTTTTGATGATGATGGTAGTGGCGGTGGTGAAAACAATTAGCAAGGTGGTGATGATAATGGTTTTTGTTGTTGACGTCCGTGATGATGGTAACAAAATCGGTGGTAGCGATACTGCAGGTTATTGATAATGATAGTGATGATGATGAAGACTGGCATGCTGTTACTGGTGCTGGAGGTTTTTGATAATAATGATGGCAGTAGGCACGATGGTAAGGGTAGGGGAGTTGTTGTTGAGGTCTTGGATGCTGATGATGAAGACGATACTCAGTGTAAAGGGCGACTACTGAGAAAGCAAAGCAAGTGTTTGTTTACTTATTTTCGTACTAGAACTAGAAGAAGAAAAAGTCCTTCTGAGAATATGATAATAGTAACGACCTGCGCGCGCGCGTGCACACCCACACACACCCCCCCACACACACACACACACACACACACACACACACACACACACACACACACACACACACACACACACACACACACACACACACACACACACACACACACACACACACAGAATACAACCTCTCATTTGCCTAGTTCTCTGAGTGCATTCATTGGTTCCACATTCTGTGTACATGTTTGCTCAGTGCAGTGATAAGGCCTCAGTAATTTTGGCCACACATGGGTATGCCTTTTGTAAAGAGTAAGCACACAGTATTTTGTCCAACACAGGACCCGGGAATATCAGGATAAACTTTGTTGTACCATGCTATCCCTCTGAGGTGTAGGGGACCGAGGCCAAGCTACGCTGGGGCAGGAATACGTAATTACTCGTACAACTATAGTCATTACAACGGTTAATAACACTATCATCATTATCCAAACCGGTCAGTATCATTATTACTATTACCACCATCATCACCATCTTCATCACCAAAATAGTAGTAGTAGTAGTATTAGTAATAGTAGTAGTAGTAGTAGCAATAATAGTACAGTAGTAGTAGTAGTAATACTACTACTTATGCTGCTGCTGCTGCTGCTAATAATAATAAGAATTTTCTCCAGCAAAAATGATGTTGAGCAGGTGATTTGATTAGCCTTTTGGCTGCTAGGGTCGTGTTGAATTGGTGTGCCTTCAAGATGTGGCACCTACATAACCGAACCGTTCTGATATCCGGTTATACAAGCGTCACTTCACCTCCCTCTCGTTGTTTGGCAAGGAAGATGGTTGACTGCAGGAATCGGACAGCCTCAGCCTGTAGGCCACTGGGAGCACGTACTCATGAGTCTGAGACCAGCAGCAGCAACTGCTTGGCACTTTCTCAGTCTGTAAAACTTTCCTAAACGCCTCTAGTAACAGTGATACGGTTGGTTACTTGATATAGCTTTTAAGCCTTTGGATAATTGGATTTCTGCCATCTGAACAAAAATATTTGTTGTGTTATTCTAACAAAATTACAAGTGAGCACTCTTCCGTTAAAGTTTTAGTGCCGACAAATAAAGGTAAATGGTACGAATGTCTAGATATTCCCTGCAAAAACTGATCTTGCAATTCCAAGTTCTAGTTCTTTTCTTTTTTTTTTTTCATTTTTTCCTTCACCGTCCGTTATCAAACATTGCAAGTTCATCATCATTCCCGTTACCTCCATTACATATTCGTCTTCAGTATCATCGTTATTACTAGCACAGTCATCTTCATCAATCCGCACTAGCTTCCTACTGTCTTTTTCATATTTTTGATGCTGATAGACGACTGTATCCTGCATAATCAGAAACCACTTGTGGTGAAGGTGTTAGGAGAAGAGAAGAGAAAAAGTTCCTTTTTTTTTTTTTAAATCAAGAGGCAAGAATATATTAAGCTTTATCTTTACAAAAACTGTTCACTGTTTTCCTGCAATCTCCATTACCCCCGTTGTCAGTCACTGTTAGCAGCTTTGCGACCAATATAACATTATCTTCAGTACCATAAACATTTGCTTCACCATCATCATAATCATCACCACCAGACTCATCTCCATTACTTGTCATCAGCATTACAACGAGTAATAACACTGTCTTCAGTATCATCACCACCCTATCCTTCAAAATAATGATCACAATCAGTGCCACTGTCGAGGTCATCATCATTATCTCTCTTCTCCGCCTTTTCATCATCATCATCATAGTTCATAAAGTAGGGTGAGCCGAACCATCGCTGAGTAAAAGGAACGCGAAATTTCCTTTTGATTGGGCTGTATAAAAACCACTCACGTTATTCATGGAATACTTGTTCTTCCTGGTCCTTGTCCATCAGGGGGACTTATCAATACTTGCAGCTTGCCTTCCATGCCTGTGTGCTCTCCAGACATCCACCTCCCACCCCTCTCACCTGCACTCTTGTTTGAGTTCGTGAAACCAACACCTTCTCGATCTATGTTGCCTGTTGTCCGTGGAGGCTGAGAGGGTGGCTTGTTGAAGGCAATGTATGGGTTACTTTCATAGAAATTTCAGATGTTGGAGGGGATCTCTTGATTAAATGAACGCTAGTCCCTTCAGCTCAAGCTGCCTCTCTTATATAGAGGATACTAAGACCATAGTAATCACTGCACTCTGATGACATAAGTTGCTTTAAGTTATTGACGTTTGCAGCGAATTTATTCAGCCAAGGAGAGACGTTCGAACTCAGGGTGTTAAGTACGACCTTCAGTAGCCCCATCATTTCTACAGGTTCCTCCATACTTAAATAAAACTGTCTAGTGGTAGCCTGAGTAAAAAGAAAAAAATGCGTCATCAAAGTGAATGGGTGAATGTCATCTCCTTTTTGAGAGTTAATGGGTATCATTAAAAGTGATAAATAAATAAATGAAAACAAGAAGCGGTGCCAAGGCACAGCAAACCCGTCCCCGGCAATCATTTCAGTGCTGACGTATAAACACAACAAGATATCTAGTCAAAGATGTCACATATCAAATCTGGAGTATATCGGGCGAAAATTGACGATTTTGTCCGTTTCAAATTTTAGGCTCGACCCTCATGACATTGACTCCCCTACTGCTAACTGGGGGGGTGATCCCCATGGTGTAATGAGGCATGTTATAGGATGCAGATTTGAAAGATGCACCCTTAGGTTTTAGTTTCATCTCGATATGACGAATTTGAAAGGAGTTATGGCGAAAAATACGATTATCAACCGTCCCCCCCCCTCTTTTTTTTTTTTTTTTTATATAATTTGGGCCTACAGCCTGTGCCTTGGCCCAGTTTGGCCCAAAATTTAATCAGGTGACCAAGTGATGTCCCATCATCTCTGTAATTTTGGTCAAAATCACACCAGTAGTTTTCGCATTAAGTTCTTAGCAGACAAACAGACAGACGGACAAACAAACAGACAAACGGGGTGAAAACAATACCCGTCCCCGAGCCCCTCCGGGGCGGGGACGGGTAATAAATAAATAAGTAAAGAAAGAAATAGTCATTCTATAATTTTTAGTATTGTTATCATTCTGGGTCTGCATTTTTCCAAGTCTGAACGATAAAACACAAAATTAGAAGGCAAATAAGGAAAAAAAATAGCATTTTTAACGGAGTATGGAGTGACTGTCAATGAAAGGTTGGCATGTAGGGTGGCAATCTGTGACTGGGATGTGGAAATGGAAAGGTCTGATTGTGGACGGTAGGCCAATGAGAGGTTCGCATGTGGTTTGTGTAAATAGGATGAAATAAAAAGCGAATGTAAGTGAAAGGTTGGAAAGTCGAGTAAATCAGTAAAAAACTTGAAATTAAAGGTATCATATGACGTTAAAAAAAAAAGTCAAGTCACAGCAAAATATAATTTGGAGGGAAATGTGTGAAATGATATTGTAAGCCTTATAGCTGCTTGAGTATGAATGTCATATTCCTGCTTCTGACGGATGTTATTATGCTTATGACAGATCACCCACGTTGAGAAAGTTAGGAGCAACTTCCATTTATCCTGATGGTACAATGGCTGCTCGTGTATAATTCTTACTCCCAGTAGTTGATTTATTATGCTTAGGAGTGATGGAGAGGTACGCCTTCACGTGATGGCACGGATATTACCAGGCTGTGGAGCTGCCCGGTTATACAAAGAGCCCTCAGACCCCATTCTGTCCCCTCAAAAAGAGGATGCTGGACTACGGAATAGGGGCAACTTCGGCCTGCAGTCCAACGGTTTTACGTTGTGATGATCCTGGTGTTGCAACTACCACTGCTACTGTTACTCGCATACTATGGAAAGATCCCACTATGTGCAGCGGTAAAATATAATATTCGCAACCCCTTCCATTCCATGAAATCCTTAGTATTTATTTTTGTTACCACCAGACGATATTTAACCCATTCAGCCCCACGACGCGGACACAAGGGGTGCTGTGGTTGAACCAGTGTCGCATATTAGTATGCTTGCATCCAGTCGGCTTGAGGCGGGCCGATTACACTTGGTTCACAGACGACACACACATCCAAAGCCACTACAACACTACAATCACACTCACAAGCACTTCTCACCCTACATACAGTCTCTACCAGACTGCCTAAGCCACAGGGTAGAGATGCATTGGCTGTATCGTCCCTGCTGCGGTGGCGAAAGGCCGGTCCTGCAGTGGACCTCAACGGCTGATGATGATATATATATATATATATATATATATATATAACTCAACTAAAAAAAAGGAGATTGTTATTCTGGTATTTTCACGTTCCAGTCACACCATTTTGCAGAGTGAAGTCGTTAAAAGTAAGGTGGTAGCTTGAAACAAACATACAAAAAAAAAAAAAGTAGGAGGGACGTCATTTATACGAGGCTATCTTTTTGTTACTGTCACATCGCTTAGCAGATGCATTCACCTTTACCTTCCTTGAATGTTCCTACCTTCATTGTTATGCATTTCTTTAGCCTGCAAATTGCCTTCCTTCTCCATATTGTCACAGCCCTCTTACCCGCTCTCCCTCTTCCCTTTCTCCCTTCTCGCTCTTGCTGTTTTTATTATGATCTCTTATTCTCGTTCTCTTCTTCTTCTTCTTCATGTTGCTTTCATTCTGTCCGTTTTCATGACTCTCTCTCTCTCTCTCTCTCTCTCTCTCTCTCTCTCTCTCTCTCATACTCTATGCTAACGCTGATGAGGAGCCTACAAGTGGAGGCCTCCTGCACCCTAAATGAAGAAGCTGCGGCTAATCACCCTTGAGTCAAACTTCCTCATATTCTCTATCTTGTTGTGTGAAGGACTAGAGCCAGACCCTGATGAGATGCTGTCTGCCACAAAGGCGTGCCGGTCTATACACGATGGACGGTAATGCCCCACACATATTAGACAGCCTCACAGACGAAGTTTCTTATTTTTCGTCAGTGGACATGCTCGGCTAGACTGACTGAGGTTAAGCAATGATAAAATCATTACAATACAAAGTTGTTCTATGCCCAAATGTACGATACTCTACTACGAGTGTCCTGTATTATACTATGGTATATTTTGCGGTACTACACTATTCTCTTCTATACTGTACTACGCCACACTAGAATACCGTAGTATATAATACAGAAAACATTAAAGAAAGTATTGTAGTGAACGAATTTAAGTCGAAATCTTACGAAATTATTAAACAAAAAGATAAATATTTAAAAAAAGGAAATGCAATATACATACATACACATACATATATATATATATATATATATATATATATATATATATATATATATATATATATATATATATATATATATATATATATATATATATATATGTACTTCAGCGCCTCCCAATAGCGGGCTTAAAGGAAGTAGGGACATGATAAAATTTTGTTTTCCCAGAATCATTAGAAATGTATAAATGTTGGCACATGAGACACTGAAAGAAATAGGAGCATTATTCTAAATTCACACACACACACACACACACACACACACACACACACACACACACACACACACACACACACACACACACACACACACAAGGGCGAAAAAGCAAAAATTGGAATTCCTCTCCCCACTCAAGATTCAAAATGCACCCCCTCAGTAATTCGAAATTCCGAAACACTGTAAAAGAGGCATGGTAAGATGGAAAAAAGTTTGCTATTACAGATACGAAATAAAGAAAAAGAATTTCCTAGAGTTATGATATATATATATATATATATATATATATATATATATATATATATATATATATATATATCATCAGCCGTTTGAGTACCCACTGCAGGACCGGCCTATCCCGACCGAGTAAGGACGATACAGCCAATGTATCTCTACCAAGTGGCTTAGGCTGTATGGTAGAGATTGTATGTAGGGTGAGAAGTGCTTGTAAGTGTAACTGTAGTGTTGGAGTGGCTTTGGATGTGTGTGTAGTCTGGGAACCAAGTATAATTTGCCCGCGCAAGTCGACTGGGTGCAAGCATACTTTATAGTAAGCGACACTGGTTCAGCCACAGCACCTCTTGTGTCCGCCAATGCAGTGCGTGGCCGGGTGAACACTCCCAAAGTTTATTATCATGGCGGGGCGAGAACCCTGGCTCACCCGTGTACGAAACATACACTCTACCACTGAGGCTACCTATATATATATATATATATATATATATATATATATATATATATATATATATATAGAGTGTGTGTGTGTGTGTGTGTGTGTGTGTGTGTGTGTACAGGTACAGCACCAATTTTCTGGCATCGGATGACCGGGCACCTCTATTAATCCGGACAAAATTTCGAGAGAGCACTTGAAATTCCAACTCCCACCATACCAGACGGCCACAGATAGTGTTTCTGTAGCGTGCAACAATTTGGATTTCCTACAGTGCATGTTTTGGTTCTGAGCCCCGTTTTTTTTTTCTGATTCTTATCTCATTTTACTTACACTTAACCCTAGTTATCGGTTCTAAGGAGGATGCAATTGTTAATGTTGACGTCAGACATTAGCACCAATCTGTTCGAATACAGTCAAACCTCATTGATCGAGGTTAACTTGTCCACTATGCTGCTGCAATGACGATACCCATCAATGACCAAATAAAGCATTAAATGGGATTAAATGTTATTTAGTTCAGAGCTCACATTTTTACACTGCTTTTTTGGATAATACCCAAATAATAACCCTTAAAGAGACTGGAGGGATTGGATCAGCGATATTTACAACGATTCTGTTACTCTCAATGGTGAACCAGAAAACCCTTTTCTTTCATATTTTTCCCAACTCAATTTGTGAGCCAGTATTGTTATGGATGTACAGTACTTTGTCTGTGGATACGAAATTCTCATAATTAACCTTTCCCAACCATCAATTTCCGTCCCTGGCGGATGGGATCAAACCGAATGTTTGCCGTAGGATGCCTATCAATTCTAGTACAAACAATTAGAATTAAAATTTTGTGTTGGCCCCGGCCGAGGGCTGTTCTTATTTTTGTAAAAAAAAAAAAAAAACTATTTGAGATCCGGGACTATTCATAAAGCATATGGGGCTATTGCCCACAATGCCCAGGCCTAACTGCGCCAATGACGATGACTAGATAGTGAACACTGAAAATAATACATCAACTTATTTTGTTTGGGTTTCCTATCAGTTAATCATTTATTTATCATATGTGAAATAAATTATGTTTCTGTGAGATAGACATATTACGATGTTTCTGTGTGAACCATATACATGAGTATACGTTTATGTGTAAAATAAATACATCATAATATGTTTTTGTGTGAACTAAATACATGAACATGTTTAGTTATGAAAAAAGAAAGTTCCGTATTAACAGTATGTAAGTTCCATTACACATTGATTTATGAATTAATAAACTTTGTTTATGCTGAGTATGTTAATTTGAGAAATAGACAAAAACAAGATCCTGTGTGATTTACCTTCATGGTAATGTTAATTTCTGAAATAAATACATATGAATATGTTGCAGTGTGATGTAACTAGATGACAATTTTTATTTTTGGAATAAATACATGAATATTTTTTGTAGAATTGTTTCCTTGTCAAATAAATGCATTAAAATATTAACTGAAGTGTAAATTGTACAGAAACATATGTTAAATAATTTAAAAAAACAATAAGAATTAAAATATAATGCCTGGGGTAAATCACACATAACCTCACTTCGATGTTTTAAAATCTCACCGCTCCGACGGAGGGTTAATGCTTGGTCCTGTACGGATAAATGACGAAGCCTTGGCATTATGTTCGTTCTTAAGGTTAAACAATACGAGAGGTTTTATTTACGATATGGCTATCACTTGGTCCTGACATCTGACGTAATATATGTCGAATACCTCACATCGTAATTTAATGCTTTCAGTATATTTAGAGATGCGTTTTATACCGTGTGTTCACTGATCATTTACATGAAGTATTAGTCTCCAAAGTTATGCATCATCTTCATCTATCATTCAGTTGTATTTATTTCTCCCCTTAATAAAACCTTTTTATTTCAATTATTTTCTTGTTTCTTCAGGTTATTTGCCTGTGGTTATAGGAGAATTTGGACTGGAGGGACCTGATACAGCCTTCATTAACCCAGTCGCTATCAAGCTTTACTAATAAGATGAATGAAAACGTCTGGATATACCAAAAAAAATAAAAAAGAAAGGCGTCGATATGAAATATTATAGAGGTTAATACGTACGGTAAAATTCATCACCAAGATGTAACATGTGTACTATATTCTGGCTCCTGCCAAGGATCTTTATTCATTCAGGAAGGACCTCTTGTGCTCAGAGTCAAGGACAGGAAAGCAGAGGAAGAGAGAAGAGAGTGGCTCGAAAGAGATGCAGTGAATGGGTGAGTGGCTCTGTGGGGAAGAGAGTACATCAGTCCAATGTAAGAGGTTAACCAGAGCATACTACTGTAGAATATAACCATAAAATTTAAGTGGAGAGAGAGAGAGAGAGAGAGAGAGAGAGAGAGAGAGAATCACTGATATTACGTTGGGTAATATCGTGTGTCGTGTCATATTAATATTAAACAGCGTTGGAACTCCACCTGTCCTGCATACTGATATAAGCAGTTACGCGGCACAGCTGGCACAGGAAGAGCATGGAAAGGGGAAGGAGAGGAAGGGTGAAGGAAAATTGAGCGGAGAGAAGAAAGGAGAGGGAGGGAAAGAGGCAGGAAAAGAGTGAAAATGTTGCAAAAAGAGTTAGTAGGAAGGGGGAAAGAGAGGAGGGGCGAGAGAACAAAGGGGAAAGGAGAGGAGTAGGTATTGGAGGAAAAAGGGGGGATGAGAGGAGAGAGAAAGGGAAAAGGAAAGTAACACAGGAAAGGAGAGGTAACTAAGGCGAGGGTGGTGAGAGGGGGCAAGTGACAGGGTGGGGGTGGTGATAGATAGGATGGAAGTAGAATTTCAGGGAAGGAAGGATGGAGAGATGAGAGAGAGGGGAGGGAACCAGAAGGAAGAAAGTTTAAGGTTAGGTTTGGAGAGTATTTTGAAGTGGCGATTGATAATGCAATATGAAATGAAGTCAAAGTTTTTTTTTTTTTTTTCATGATTTACAATCGCTTTTCTTGTACAACCTACAGCAGTATATATCAGTGAAATGCAATCGGACGGTTACCTAAAATTCAAATAATAAAGCAATTTAAATACAAGGATTGCCAGAAAACGTAATAACAACAGAAGTTTTAATTAATATTTGACCTCATAGACATAACATATGTTTTAAAAATGTACTTAGAGTAGTCTACGCCGAGTCTTGTAAAATAATCATGGTAAACCATTATAGAGATATGACATTGGATAACTAATCAAGTTTTTCACGAAGGTAACCATCATTTAGGTATATTTGGAATTAGTAGTTACTTCATCAGGTTTTTCTAAATTGTAAGCACACTGCTTGCCTCCTATATACATAACGGTAGGGTATTCCATAGTTTTGGACTAATACAGATCTCGAACCATAATCGGTACTGATTCTTGCTTCTTAAAGAACTTTTTATCCTTATGTTTTAATGTTCATACGTAAGAAGTGTAAAAAAACCGAGTACGAAACCTCTTTCTTTTTATGTTCAGTATCGCTATGCACTGCTCATATATACTCTTCTGAGATATTTGTCACATGCACCTCCTCTAAGAGTAATGTAACCTGGTCAGAAGTACAGTAGATGTTTAACCCACAGGTATTCCAGCAGCAAAGTTTTGTAGTTTCTGTACTCAGCTGAACTTCGTTGAATTATCTGTACCTCAAATTGTCACAGTATAATTAATTAGGCCGAGGGCAATTGTTCTGACTACTATATTTATTGTTTGCTTACTGAATACATCCTATGTACGGTTTATATACCAATACACTGGGGTCACATCAACGATGTTACTCATATCACTGAGTATATCAAGCAACGTATGACAGTCAAAATAATGACCCAAGTTCATCACATAACAACTAGGTTGAATGTGAACATCAATGTGGTAGGTGGGGGAGCCCATCATCCACCCACATTGAGTGCAAGCAGAGCATGAAGTACGGTACGGTTCGATTGCTTTATCGTAATTTGTAATAATGGAAAAATTTCGTACCGTAATTTCGTACCGTATCTTTTATATCCTTTCGTACCATAATTTCGTGCCTGATTTCTTACCTATATGATCTTTACACTCATTGACAATGTGAAAATCTTGTCTATGTTAATAGCCTCTTAGCACTTATAATATTACTTTAGGTATAATTATGATAACTTGTCATCGTCTCTGGTCTTTTTTGAGTACTGAGAATACTTATTTGTTGTTATCCACTGAGTTAATAGTCTTCCATCTTCAGTTTTCGCTTATATTCTGTTACATTTCTTGGCATTTTCTAGCAATGTTCTCCAAAAGTTTGGGGTTTCTGTTAAAGCTATACGTATGCAAAAGACGAAACACAAAGAATATGTTCAGTATGTTATTACTAAACATCATTATTCCATAAAATCCATATTAATGCACACTAATGCTAGTTTACAAAATTAAAAGAAAGATACATAGTATGAAGAATAGTAGGTATTTACTTTTTCACAGAAAGATACATAATATGTATCTATGAAAAACAGAGAAAGATACAGAGAAAGATGCATACTCTGTGTTGCAACGCAGAATCATTATGGCATCAATTATATCTGATTTCAAGCTGAGCCGTCGTTCTTGAAAAATATATCTAAACCCAGAAAACGTACGCTCAACACATGCTTGTGTCATTGGCAGACCCATAACAACTTCAGCCAGCCATTTCAGCTGTGTATTTGGGTGACAATGCCACCATTGAAAGAAATCCACTTTCCTGTCTAATCTTGGTGTTCTCTCAAAACTTTCAGTGACTAGTGAGGCTTCATGCATAGTAGTGACAGCACTTTCACAGGAGGATTTATCACTTTCACTAAGTCATTGCTCAGCGATACTGTCATCAGTTAAATTGTCTTCATTGTAAATCTTATCAGTGGATCGTTCTTTCCTCTCTGATTCAATGGAAGTGTCACTACCTGCATTCATAGATGACAATCTTCTCCACACTGTACATAGATGAGCTTTTGCCACTACTTTCTGTGGTTCCTTTAATAAATATTGATAACGCAAGTCCATGTAGACAGCAGAGAGGAAGGATGGGTTGCTTAGCATTCCCACTTCCCTTTTTTCCTTTGCCTGAAGAAAATCTCCTGACGCTGATGTAGATACATTAACATCGACTGCTGAATCCACTACCAGCTGGCGCAGCTTGACCTTACACTTAACCACGTACTGAGTAACTTCCCAGCAGTTAGATTTCTCATCTGAAGTGCAATTGTAGTGGTGTGTAGGGGCTTTAAGATTTGAAGGGATTAAAATATACTCTTAACCACTGTTTGATGTAACAGCACATAATTATTTGATATAAAACACACACACACACACACACACACACACACACACACACACACACACACACACACACACACAAGAAATGAGCAGAAAGAAGGAAGACTTCGATGAATTTTTTGGGGCAAGGATAAAAAAAAATCAAATGATCGCCATATTTTGAATCGATAATTCTCAGATGTCTCAATATATAGTGCATGGAACTGGGGATCATTGACAGAGGGAAATGCCGACTGAAGAAGGCGGTTCCAGGGGTTACCAGCTGCATAAAAGAGGGGCTGAAAATAGGAACGAGGGAATAATGAAGAACTAGCAAGAAACCATAGTATGGTTAAATGTCAGTAAGGCGTTAAGTGATCTTGGCGTGATAGTGGTGTAAGGGGGAAATGGTCAGCGTCAATGGGAAGTCCTTAAACTAATCATGTCGTAAAACCAAATGTCTAAGCTGACAGGAGTAGATGGAAATTATAGGCCGGATGAAACACGGAAATATCAAGAAGGGAGATAGGACAGACAAGAAGAGGACAATAAGGGGTCTAAGAGAGAAAAATCGGAGACAAAAAGTTTCAGTTTATCCACCGCTTACAAGTAGGGATACTCGGTAAATATTCTCCCCCCCCGCCTGCCCCCGGTGAAGGGGGATAATTGAGAATATCAGTTAGGTCTTCCATTAGACAGTTGAATGGAAACCGGCTAGAGTGAGTAACTAAACGGGTTTTGCACGCCGGCCGATATTGGTGAGGAATGCAAGCACATTGTTAAGCATAACAGTGGCAGTAGAAACAGCGATAGCAGAGAGACAGCGATGCAATTCTACTGCCTCGACAGAGGTTAAAGGGTACTACTAAGAGAATGGAACTGAAAACCTTTGGGACAATCAGAGACCCATATACTACACACACACACACACACAGGCACGCAGAAATACAGAGAGAGAGAGAGAGAGAGAGAGAGAGAGGACTTCATAAATCTCTTCGAAATCCTATTCTTTCGATTACATTCCCGATATTAGTTTCGCTCAGTGTCAATCTACGGGAACATTATCATTTATTTAATCTCTCTCTCTCTCTCTCTCTCTCTCTCTCTCTCTCTCTCTCTCTCTCTCTCTCTCGTGTGTGTGTGGGTGTGTTTAGCTGGGACTGATGATGATGTTGATTCAGCCTGACCATGTGGTGAGAGTAAGCAAAACGAGAAGGCAATTACGGATCAGCTTTTCACTCCGTTACGTTCTGCTTTTATTATCGCTTTTTTGAGTTTGTTCTTGCGTGCTTTAAGCTGTGATGGTATAAAATGAATCCCGCACATCAATAGGTATCCCCCAGGAGCCAATATGTGAAGTAAAGATAAGGGGAAGGGCTAAGACAACACTCTATCTACCACGTCCCTTAGTTTGCCTGCCTCTCCAAGGACCCGCTAGCTTCGACACGAGGGGCTGGTGGTTGGGTGGAGCTTTTTTGCTTTGCTATCTTTATCTTCAGTTCACAGATATATGTACTACTGTCATAGTCTTCTAAGAAACAGTCTTTACAGAATCATTACTTCTATTACTTTTGGTACTTTCGGTTGTCCGTAATGCTTTCAGTGCCTCCTCCTCTTCTCATGCTTTCAAACCCAGCGAAGTTCTCCCCATGTAGCTCTACAGTGGGAAAAACGAACGTAAAACAACGATTTTTCATGCCATGCACTCTGCATTACACTGGAATTTTAACCCTTAAAGCTTGGGGGACTAACAATTTTTTTTCAATATGGTCAATTCTAATTTATTCTAATAGCCACTGGGAGCCCTTACAAAGTCTGAGAGCCAGATCCAAAGTCACTTCCATAAATGGAAGGAAATATTTTTTGTGGGACGTGAGAAGGGCCGATGGCTAGTATTGTAAACAGTGCTCAGTGTTTCCATCACCCTCCTTGAGCTTAATGCCGAACAAGATGAAAATTGTAGTCTAAAATAAGAAATACATCCTGACTGACTAGTCTAGGGGGGGGGAATATATATAGGCTAGAGAGAGAGAGAGGGAGAGAGAGAAACAGACAGACAGACAGAGACAGAGACAGAGACAGATTAGATACATAGATACATAGACAGATAGATAGATATATAGGTAGATAGATAGATAGATATAGATATAGATGAGTATAAATATGTATATATTTTTTTATTTATTATATTATTTATTTTGATAGATATGTAGATAGAAAATATATATATATATATATATATATATATATATATATATATATATATATATATATATATATATATATATATATATATATATATACGGAGTCTCTGTGGTACATTGGTGTGCGTTTTCATACACTGAAGGACAAGGGTTCGCGCTCCACTAGGGTAATAAACTTTGGAAGCGTTCTTCTGGCCATGTACTATTTTGACGGACACAAGGGGTGCTGTTGTTGAACCAGTGTCGCATACTATTAAGTATGCTTGCACCCAGTCGGCTTGGGCGAGCCGATTACACTTGGTTCACAGACTAAACAAACCCACTCCAGCACTGCAATTACACTTACAAGCACTTCTCACCCTACATACAATCTCTACCAGACTTCCTAAGCCACTTGGTTAAAATACATTGGCTGTATCGTCCCCACTTTGGTCGGGATAGGCCAGTCCTGCAGTGGACACTCAAACGGCTGATGAGATGAGATGAGATATTATATATATATATATATATATATATATATATATATATATATATATATATATATATATATATATATATATATATATATATATGAAGGTGGGGAAGGCAGCAGGTGTGTCTGGGTTGACTGCCAAAATGATGAAGGCCTCAGGAGATATTGGGGTGTGGTTAGTTACTGACCTGATAAATATGATTATTTATGAGTGTGTTGTCCCAGATGATTGGTTGAAGAGTGTAAATGTAAATGTGCATAAAGGGAAGGGTGATGCCCTGGAAAGAGGAAATTATAGAGGTATAAAGCTTTTAGATCAGATAACGAAGGTCATGGAGAGAGTTCTAGAAGGTATGATTAGAGAAAGAGTGAATATTGATGAGATGCAGTTTGGGTTTATGCCAGGCAGGGGGACCACTGATGCCATATTCATTGTTCAACAGCTTCAGGAAAAATATATTGGTAGGAGAAGGGCTCTGCATTTTGTTTTTGTTGATTTGGAAAAGGCCTTTGACAGAGTCCCTAGAGAGGTGGTGAACTGGGCAATGAGAAAGCTTGGCTTGGAGGAGTGGTTGGTTAGGGTGGTTATGGCTATGTATGTGAGTGCTCGCACCCAAGTAAGAGTAAATGGAGATTTGAGTGATGAGTTTTCCGTGAATGTTGGTGTGCATCAGAGGTCATTTATGAAGTCCCATGTTGTTTATCATGGTACTTGAAGTCCTCTTACGTGAATTTAGAAACGGACTCCCGTGGGAGATGTCGTATGCTGATGATTTGGTGGTGATTACGAAAGGGAGGCGGAGGAAAGGTTTAGGAAGTGGAGAGATGGTATGGGGCACAAGGGCTTAAGGGTAAATACAGATAAAAGTAAAATGATGATATCTAGGGTTGGTGGCGGTACTGTCAAAGATGAGGGAGAGTGGCCAAGTGCAGTTTGCCACAAGGGTGTGGGAAGTAATTCCATCTTGTGCGGTGTTTGTGATAAATGGGTGCACAAGAGATGTAGTGGTATCAGAGGTAGACTGCGAGATAATGCTGATTTTATATGTACGGCGTGTCAGGGAGAGCAGGTGGAGACTGTCAGGCGTGAAAGGACTGAGCTTGCTGGTGAATCTCTTGAGTGTGTGGAAGAGTTTTGTTATTTGGGAGACATGTTGTGTGCTGGAGGTGGGGCTGGAGCTAGCTCTGTGGCTAGGGGAAGTGGTTGGAAGAAGTTCAGAGAGCTCTTGCCTCTCCTGCCATTGAGAGGACTCTCCCTACTTGCTAAGGGGTCTTTGTATGCAGCATGTGTTAGGAGTGTAATGCTGTATGGTAGTGAGACCTGGGCAGTAAAGGAGGAGGATATTCACTGGCTTAGACGTACAGAAATGACAATGATTAGATGGATGTGTAGTGCGTCCTTGCGTGCAAGGTCTGGGGGGCCTGGGTTTACGATGGAAGAGTTGAGAGGTAGGATGAGACTGGAGTGTATTGGTGTTGTGATGAGGAGAGGTAGATTACAGAAGAGGAAAGAGTCGTTACAGTAAAAGACAACTGAAGTGTTAGGCCAACTGAGCTTCCATGGCCACTACACAGATTTTTCCCTTACCTGAGTTTGCTGCTGTGTAGCCCTATAGTACATGAACGTATTCCTATGTTAATTATTTCACAATGAAGGCGCCTTTTATTATTTTGTAATAGCTGTCTTTTTCAAATCGGAAGTGATTTCAACATGCAGGGGTTTGGTACAGACTTCTATAATACCTCCAGTACTGTGGTGTCCTAATTTGAATAAAATATCCGACAAGAACAAGGAAAGAAATGACGTTTTCTGGTTGGATGGGCTAAACAAAATAGTCCAATAGTAGCTAAAACAGAGAGAGAGAGAGAGAGAGAGAGAGGATATCGTTCAACATTTTATTCTGCTGGGCCTTGTTTCATCTTTCTATCTATCTATCTATCTATAGCCCGACGCCCTAATCCCGCAAAGGGTGGCCGCAGACAAAACGCCTCCAAGTCACTCTGTCACCCACCATTTGACTCCCCTCCCCCCAACTCACCCCCCCCTCCCTCATATACCTCTCAACTCCATCCCTCCACCTCATCCTCGGTCTACCCCTCCCTCTCCCTCCCTCCACCTCACCTACATACACCCTCTTAGTCAGTCTTTCATTCTCCATTCTCTCCACATGTCCAAACCACCTCAGTGTATTTCTCCTAATCTTTTCAACCACATCCACATCTACCCCACAACGTTCCTTCACTTCTTCATTCGTCAACCTGTCCCTCCACGTCACTCCACATGCTCCTCTCAAGTAACTCATTTCCACTCCTCTCACTCTTGACTTGTTCCCCTCTTGCAAGGTCCACGCCTCGCTTCCATACGTCAGGGTAGGGATCACAATACCATCATGCAGTGACTTCTTAACTTCCATACTCACCTCCCTATTTCTCATCACTGCTTTCAGTGTACCAACAACCTTTCTTCCCTGCTGTACCCTTTCACGTACTTCATCCCCCAAAGTTCCATCCTTACTCATCACACTACCCAAGTACTTGAATGCACTCACATTCTCCATATCCTCACCATCCAACCTCACTGCACACTCTGTGACTTCCTTCCTCTCAAACACCATAACTTTACTTTTGTTTACATTAACTTTCAGCTTCCTCCTCCTACACACTGTCCCAGATTCATTCACCAAACCTTGCAACTCCCATTCATCTTCACTCAACAATACTGTATCATCAGCAAACAGCAACACTGGAAGCTTCCAAATCTCACCCTCATTCATTAGGGCCACCCCCACATCCACTGCCCTACCTTGCACCTCCTTTACAACCACATCCATATATATATTAAACAGCCATGGAGACATCACACACCCCTGTTTCAGTCCCAAATTGAGATCAAAGAACTCACTCAGCTCACCATCCACTCGCACCGTAGCCCTAGCTCCCTCGTACATACTCTTCACAGCACTCAACAATTTCCCCTCTACTCCATATATTCTTAATACCTTCCACATACCTTGCCTATCTATTCTGTCATAAGCTTTCTCCAAGTCCATGAAGGCAGCATACACTTTCCTTCCCTTCTCTAGATACTTCTCCACTAAACATCATAGAACAAATATCTGATCTACACACCCATTTCCCTTCCTAAATCCCCCTTGTTCTTCTCCAACTAGCTCCTCTGTCATATGCCTAACCCTATCAATGAGTATTCTACCATATATTTTACCAGTCACACTAAGAAGGCAAATACCCCTATGATTACCACATACTTCTCTCTCCCCTTTTCCTTTGTACAGAGGAACAATTATACCTGATTTCCAGTCCTCTGGAACCCTTCCCTCTTCCCAAGCCAATCTACACAACTTCCATATCCACTCCACAACAATCTCACACCCATACCTAAGCATTTCACCACACACTCCATCAATTCCTGGGGCCTTTCCCAGCTTAATCTTCTTCATCGCTTCCACTACTTCCGACCTACTGATCTCTTCCTCCCTCCTCTCATCCCTTCTTCTCCCAGCCATTCCCCAACCACTTATACTCACACTGCTCTCACTCTCTACATTCAACAAATCCTCAAAGTGCTCCTTCCATCTCCTCAATTTCTCTCTCTTCTCCACCAAGAATCTATTATTCCTATCTTTCACTCCCCTACTATTTCCCCTTTCACACTGCCTTACTTTCTTTACCTCCTTCCAAAACAATTTCTTACTCTCCCTCCATTTCACACTCAGATTCCTCCCAAACTCTTCATCCACTTTCTTCTTACTCTCCTTCACCAGTCTCTTAACCTCCCTTCTCCTGCTTACATATACCTCTCTCTTCTCTCTCTCATCTTCTCCCCTACCTCTACTCGCCAACCATTCACCATATGCCTTCTTATTTTGTTCCACAGCTCGTTTCACCTCATCATTCCACCATGCTGTCCCTTGCACACCCTTGCATCTCCTCCTCACTCCACAAACTGCCTCACACGCTGCGCTTATCTCTTCCGTGAATATCTTACATACGTCTTCCACCCCTTCCATCTGCTCTAGCTCATACCTTCCCAATCTTTCTTCCACTATGCTCTTATACTCTGTCCTTTTCTCACTATCTTGCAATTTCTCCACTCTTCTCACAGGAGCTGCTTCCTCCTGTCTTCCCCTTCGTCTCCTCAACCGCTTTCTTTGCAGCTCTACCTTGGCCATCACTAAGTGATGGTCCGAGACTCCATTCCCCCACCCTCTCCACACCCTTGCATCCAACACTTGTCTTCTCATTCGTTCATCCACACACACGTAGCCTATCATTGCCTTTCATTCAACAAGTTCACCATCCATCCTCCTCATTACTCTCCATGTATACCGGTGGATCATCTTATGACGAAAGTAGGTGTTGGCTATTGCCAACCCCTTACCAGCACAGATGTCCACCAAAGCACTACCATTTCCATCTACTTCAGCTGGCACACCCCACTGACCAACCACTCCATCCACTCGTACATTCCCAACTTTGCCATTCATGTCTCCAATCAACAGCACTCTTTCTCTCCTCTCAAACTTATCCATACATGCTTCTACTCTCGCCCAAAACTCATCTTTCACTCTTGCCTCTCGATCCTCTGTTGGAGCATACACACATACAATCGCCCATGCTTGTATACCTACTTTCATCCTCACCCATACAATCCTTGCACCCACTGTTCCATACTGTCTTATATTCTCCTTCCACTTCTTGCTTATCATCAGACATACTCCCTCTCTTGCCCTCTCATTCTCACTGACTCCCGCACATATACCTACACTGTACTCCCATTCTCTCATCCTTTCACCTTCCCATTTAGTTTCAGTCAATCCACATATATCCACTTTTGCATCCTCAAGCACCTGGACAATCTCTCTCTCTTTCACTTCATCATTCACTCCTCTCACATTCCACGTTCCTACCCTCAGAATGTCCTTTGTCCGTTCCTTAGTCGTCAACGTATGGTCCGTCCGGGTCCGAGGCGCTTTATTTGCTTTTTTAGTTAGTTCTTTTTACGGGGTGGGGCACTAACCCACCACCAACCCTTTTAGTCGCCTCGTACGACAAGCAGGGATACTGGGGGAGTATTCTGTCTACCATTCAAAATTACTAACATGTCATATGGTTAATGCACAAGTAAAAAATGCAAGGAAGCCTCCGTAACCGACGAGAATAGGACTCAAACCACATGTAAAACAACTAACATAATGAACCATTAACGTTGTCATGCTCCTGCGACTCACTCTCAGGTTAAAAAAAATAATAATAATAAATAAATAATGCTTGTATTATCTGGAATATAATACCGGTCGTCCCAAACACGAGAGGGATAATGACGATCATAGTAACATTCAGTGCCCAGTGACTCGATCCTACCTGAATAAAATCGTCTTGCGGTGCAAAAATACATTGCTATAGCTGTGTGAGCTTGAGAGGGTTTTCAGTGATAGTAACAACACTCAGGCACCTACACTAACTCATACCTGAATGAAATATACAGGCGCTAGATGGAATTTAATATCAATAGAGACTTTGGAGTATGAGATGGAGAAAGCATAGATAATCAGGCTTCGCAACAAGCAGTAGGTTTCGTTCCTTGCTCCTCGCTTACATTATAGAGTACTCTGCTTTGTTTCAATTGATCTACTGTACAGTTTCATCTCTCCACCTTAACTGTCCCAAAAGATTAACACTAAAACATGATGTTATTTAAAAAAAAAATGGGAATAATTTTGCCTCGGTTTGTCGCTGAACTATGGAACACAGTTGCAAACAGTCGACTATCTCCACCAAGCTTATGTTTATGAACTATAGAAATCATTGTGGCGTTTGACCTGTATTTTTCAAACCCATATTGATGTTCCACCGGACTACATTAAATTCTTTCACGAATCCAGTTCATAATCCATTACAAACCTTCCTCATAATGAAGGGTTTATCCCAGACAGAATAAAGTCAACCAGCGGTAGAGCCACGAACAAAAGCCTCCCCCCCCCCCATACTATGCCACTACTGTGATTCTGCTTCACATTTAGAGCATATCTGTCATTTTCTTCACTCACGAATTTTATCAAAATGCATGATTTCTAACATAATGTTAAACAGAAGAAGCAACTTATAGATGAACTTTTGTGCGACTGAACAACCAATAGAACGGTACGGTTTTTGGCAGTCGTCATCCCTCGTTGCTCATTCCTTGACATCTGTGAGGCTAGACTTAACTTTTTCTAAGCTCGTTTGAGAGGTAGATGCGTTGCACCTACAAAATCATTAAAATGCTGTCTCATTTACAGCATTTTGTTTTTAACCTTGGATCCTTCCTTCTATCCATTAGATATAAAATATATTTGTATTTTCTTAAGGCAGGTTATGGGCAGCCAGACTGCATCCACTGCCCTGTGGAAAAGTTACTGTGCACTGGACACCATCAGGGTAAAGCCAACCTGGCAGCTTTGATGTCTGCTGTCTTAGGACATGCAATTGGTGTTATCTTCACAGTGCTTTTAAAGCCATATTCGAACGCCAGACGAAGAACACTAAAGCAGCGTTTTTGTCGTCCAAGCTGATGGATCGGATTCGAAGCCATCTCTTGTGAAACCAAGATGCTCCGTTTTTGTCGGACAAAGTGATACGAAGCCAGCCCAAGCATTTGTCATCGAAACCAAGACCGTCTTCGTATCTCATCCAAGCGTGGTCGAGAGCAGTCTTGGTGTAACTTGGTGAGAGTAAGAATGGCCAGCAAGGACACGTAAAAGATAACAACATGAAATTAGCACGATGTACATAAAATTAGAGTGCAGGTATCTGATGTTAACCACATGTAGAGCCAGTTCAGCACAAATAACGGCTACGTATTAGTTGCATATTCGTCTGAAGATCATCTTCGGCGAACCCATTTGTTTACTTTGCGATCACGTGTAATTTTTCGGTTCTACGTATCTTGGACTGTTTTTGCGAACAGAAACCAAACGCCCCAAGACACGCTTCGAATCCCAAGCTCCAGCTTGGACGACAAACATACGGCTTAATGCTGAATAATACGGGTGCGTAACTCTTGCTGCTTTAATCTGGCCAGAGGCAAATAAGGTTTATTTTACTCGATCATCTGCTGAAGTACGAAGCCTGGAAAATAATGACTCGATCGCAGGCGTTTTTTATAGCAAAATGTATGGCCAATTAATTCAGTCATCCTGGTCGCTAAGTAGAGTCAGTGCTGGGGAATGGAGTGCTGTTTGTATGGAGGATGAGAGAGAGAGAGAGAGAGAGAGAGTGTGTGTGTGTGTGTGTGTGTGTGTGTGTGTGTGTGTGTGTGTGTGTGTGTGTGTGTGTGTGTGTGTGTGTGTGTGTTTGAGATGCATAAGTGTGGGTGAAAAGGAGTGCATGTGTGTGAATGTAGGAGGGTTTACTGCATATGGGGGATGGGTGTGCATGTGAGTGGGGTTGTATGTGTGTGTGCGGTGTGTATGTCGGGGTATGTGGAGGTAGACGTGTTAAGTATATATATATATATATATATATATATATATATATATATATATATATATATATATATATATATATATATATACCCAGGGGCAGGATCCCACTGCTACCTGGTGTGTCCCAGGGTGGCGGATAGGGAAAACCATTGTAGATTTACAAGGTACCGTCTTAGACGGCGCGGACCATGGGACCCCCTATAGATATATAGGACTCCACAGAATATAACGAATAAGGTGGCAGAAAAATTACATCTCACCAGAAACTATGTGGCAGGCAGGTAAGATTATTTGCCACAATCCTCCCAACCAAACATGAGTTCTATTGCAAAGTATTTGACGGGCGTTCCTGTTGGATCATTGTCTACTAAAGGTCCACCCGCACTGCCTCCTGTGCTTACGGGCAGTGTGCCTCCGAAAGTGAGTAGGCACTGTGTTGACAAGTTAGAGACTGGGATATTAAGCACTCTTAAATCCATGAAGATCTATGCATACAGTATAAGAAGCCTCGCTGAAGATTACAAGCTGGATAACTTAATGGTTGAACTGGAAAACATTAGTTGGGATATTGTAGGTTTGAGTGAGACCCAAGGAAAAGAAGAAAAAGTAATTCAGCTCGATGACAGTGGCCACCTATTTCACTACAGAGGAAGGGAAAATGAAAGAGTTAGTGGTGTAGGATTTCTAATTAACAGAAATCTTGCAGACAACATTGTTAAAATCAGCAGTGTATCTGACAGAGCAGCAGTGGTTGTAATCAGACTGTGCAAAAAATATACCCTGAAAGTAATACAAGTATATGCACCAACTTCTCAGAGCTCAAATGAAGAAATTGAAACATTCTATGATGACATCTCCCAGATTATGGAAGAGAAAAAGACCACCTATACTATACTCATGGGAGACTTCAATGTAAATTTGGAAAATCAAAAAATGGAGAAGCATGTATGGGGAAATTTGGAGTGGGAAAAAGGAACGAAAGAGGTGAACTGCTGGTAAACTTTGCAGAAATGTTTAACATGAGAATAATGAACACATTCTTTCACAAAAGAATAGGGAGAAAGTGGACCTGGGGAAGCCCAAATGGAGAAACAAAGAATGAAATTGACTTCATTATAGCAAATAAGAATAACACGATCACAAATGTCACAGTATCAACAAAGTAATTATCGGAAGTGACCATAGAATGGTGGGTTGCACAGCAAGATTCAACTTCAAAAGTGAAAGAAAGAAGATGATTAAAGATAAAAAGATATGCCCAATAAAAGTCAATGAAAACAAAGCAGCCTTTCAATTGGAAATAACGAACAGATTTCAGGCTCTCAGTAATGCTGAATGTGACATTGATGAGCTGAATGACAGACTAACAAAAGTGCTAAAAGAATCAGTGGAGGTAGTAGGAAAACCTAATACAACCAAAGCCAAGAAGTATTTAGAAAAGACACTTGAGCTTATGAAAAAAAGAAAGGAAATGAAAGTAAAAACTAAGAAAGATGAAATAGAACGAGCAGAATTAAATAAGCTTATCAACAAAAGACAAAGAGAAGAAAAATGAAAGAGAAACATGGATTAAATCAAAGAAGCCATCAAAAAAGGAAAAAGTCTGAAACAGGTCCGAAGTAAAATGTCACTTGGAAAGCAACAAATTACATCACTGATAGACAAAAACGGTGAAATCATTAAATGCAGAGATAAGATGTTGAAGAGAGTTGAAGAATTTTACAAAGAACTGTATGCATCAAAGACAGTAATACCAATAGCTAACTTTTCAGTTGACACAAGTGAAATACTTGAGGTAACACCAGATGAAGTAAATAATTCTCTAAAAAATATGAAAAGATGGAAAGCTCCGGGAGAAGATGGAATAGTAACAGATTTACTGTTGGATGCAGGAGTACAAGTACAAACTAGGCTTGCTCACCTATTTACTCAATGTATAAAAAGGAAGAAAATTCCCAAAACATAGTGTAATGCAATAGTTATTTTACTTTACAAAAAAAGTGACTCAAAAGACCTTGGTAACTGTCGACCCATTAGCTTGCTATCAGTCATTTACAAACTCTTCACTAAAGTCCTTACAAACAGAATAACTACAAATCTGGAGGAAAACCAACCTCGTGAACAGGCAGGATTCCGAAGCGGGTACTCCACTACTGATCATCTACACACAATGAATCAACTAATTGAGAAAACTACAGAATATAATAAACCACCGTGCTTAGGTTTTGTTGATTACGAAAAGGCTTTCGACTCAGTGGAGTACAGAGCAATTATAAATTCATTACGAGAACAAGGAGTGAATGAGAACATTGTAAATCTGCTCGAAAACATATATAAAGAGGGAACTGCCACAATTAAATTATATAAGGACTCGGAGAAAATTAAGATTGAGAAGGGTGTGCGTCAGGGAGATACAATTTCTCCAGTTATTTACAGCATGCCAATAAAGCATTTTCAGAAAGCTAGACTGGGAAAACAAAGGAGTGAACATAGATGGAGAAAAGCTAAACCATTTAAGATAAGCAGATGACATTGTCCTAATCTCAGAAAGAGCAGAGAAATTGCAAGAAATGTTAAATGACCTGAACAGAGAAAGTCTCAAGTAGAGCTAAAGATGAGCCGGAGTCAAACTAATGTTTAATCCTTACAAACCAAAGAGCGTCATCAGAATAAGTGAATAAATTCTTGAAGAAGTCGAGAAATAAAATTACCCGGGACAAACACTAAAATTTACGAAAGATAATAATAACAAAATAAAAAGACGCATTACAATTGGATGGAAAGCTTTCAGTAAACATAGAGTCATTATGAAAAGTAGCTTGCCAGTTTGTATGAAACGAAAATATATAACGAATGTATAATTCCAGCTATGACGTATGGTTGTGAGACTTGGAAACTGACAAAATCGATGGAAAATAAAATAATTCGTTCTCAGAGAGCAATGGAAAGGTCAGTGTCGGGAATATCTTTAAGAGACAGGAAAAGATCAACTTGGGTGAGAGAGCAGACTAAAGTCGAAGATATTATAGAAGTTATAAAAGAACAGAAATGGAGGTGGTAGGCCATGTAGCAAGAATAAGGGATAATCGATGGAACAAGAGTTTGACTGACTGGACACCAAGAGATTGTAAGCGTAGCAGAAGAGGGCCAGACAGGAGGTGGAGGGATGAGATAGAGAAATTTGCAGGGAAAATGTGGCAAAGATTGGCTTAGTCAAGGAATTCGTGAAGAAGGTTGGAGGAGGCCTTTGTTCAGCAGTGGACATGTAATGGCTGATGATGATGATGATATCTATCTATCTATCTATCTAGCTATCTATCTATATCTATCTATCTATCTATCTATCTATCTATCTATCTATCTATCTATCTATATATATATATATTTATATATATATATTGAACTTATAGCTTAATGCACGAATTCCCATGGTTTTTGACCTGTAAAAGATAAATATCACAACCATCTTCTTATCAGATGAAGGAAAATCCTCTCTCAAAGGCCATTATATATCAGTATCCGAAAGTCATAAAAATCGTATTTTTCTTAATAAACAGTCTTGTTGGCTTCCTTAAAATTCAACCCAGGACATTATGAAGGATACCTTTGTAACCCCCCCCCAAAAAAAAAAAAAAAAAAAAATCTTTTAGATGGTGTAAAGATTCATATGTAAATATGAATATTATTACCATTATTGTCAAGTAATAGCAGGTATATGTGTAACTTTGACATATTTTCCCTGCATAATGTAACAATAGGCAGGTGCCATTCAAAATTATTTATTAAGTGCTTTCTTTTTGAAATTATCAAAATGATTTTGGTGGATTTCCAGAACCTGGAGAAGGTAGGCATGCTGTAGTGGATCTGTGGTGATAACATAAACAAAATCAGTCATCATGATATCTCTCTCGGCAATTTGGCTGAGCTGAAATTAACTGTACTGAAAGCCTCATCTCGTGACCTTTCTTCAGAGGGTTTGATCCTACATGTAACGCATGGAAAACAAAGTGGAAGTCTGGACCTATGAGGTCAACAAGTGTTGTTTCAGGCATTAACGGAAGTACTGGATCTTCCACATCTGAAACTTTTTGGTGAGTCGGTGCTGCAGAGTTTAGCTGCCATTCTTTCTTTCAGATATTTTATCACTCTCATTTTCACTGTAGAGAGTGAAAGCTACCACCTTGTGAGTCAAGTACCATTTGTGGCTCTTCAGCCCATCTACTATAGCACTGGCAACCTCCTTGTCAACTTGTTTGTACTTGAGAATATCTTGTGTTAACTCAAGGTCATTTACCCATTGGCTCACAAAGTTCCTGTGCGAGGGCTTTTGCTGTAAGGGTGCTAGGCGAACCGCCCTCCGCCTGTCGGTTCATAGTCGCAAAGCTCATAGGTCCCTTCCCCTGGGTTTACTTCTTTATTAAATTTTGAAAATGCGCAGTTCCGTCCTTGTGACATTCCAGCTGTGCCGTCAGTTGATGTATTTTCCTGCCTCATATTAAGCAGAGCCAGAGAACAGAACAGCAAGAATTTTAGTTGAGAAATCTGGAGAGGAACTGCTTGCTTCTCTTAATAGCTTTCCATCCTAGTGCAAAGTCCTATATTTGCGATGATTCTCTTTAAACTCAGCCATGTTCTTCTCATTTAGGCTGCACTTCACCATCATTCTGTTCCACTTAGTAGTAGATGTTGATGCAATAAAATCACCCACATTAACACAACCAGCTGTAAGAGTGGAAGAAACAATGGCTGTAGTTTGATTTTCAGACAGAAAGTATGCCAGCAGTGTTGCAGATTTCCTCTGATTCCATAATGTTCTTGGATAAGTACAATAATATAGCAATATGATTTTGTTGCTTAGAACTACCAGGACTAGACGCATATTTTGCATCAAAATCAGAGGACTCACTGCTGGTATCACCGTCATCTGGTAGCAATAGGCCTACTTCAACATGGCTTCACAGAGTGACTTTATATTTTTTTCTAGCACTTTTTTTTTCCTTTGGATCAGATGGCTTACTTTTTTTTTCAAATTCTTTGTCATGACCAGACATATGTGCCATTATCTCACTTTTCTTATCCTGATAAAACCGAATGTCCTCATCTTTCTCATCTTTGGATGACAGCCTATTTTTCTAAATTTCCTCAATAGCATCAGGGGACCCAATATCAAAAAGCTAATCTGTTTTATTCATAGAAGGAGCTCTTTTGCTGCTGGAATCATTTTCTCTAACTTTATTTCTATAAGTTTTCCATGTTTATCGTAAAGCTTCATGAAATGCAACATTGCATTTTGTCTTGTGACAGTTTTTATTCTAGCCAGTTGCCAAAATATAAAGATTACATCAACAATTAAACATGTAAAGAACTTGTTATCATTACACTGGCCTGAAAACTAAAAAAAGTCCTTCAAGTGTATGAAATGCCTGTCTCTTGATTGGCAACCGAGAACAACTAATATAATCATTTGAAACGGTCACTGTAGTTGACCTAGTGACAGCGTGGGAGAATTATAATTTTCTCTTTTTCAGGGCTGCTGAGACAGTCCCACTTCAGGAGCCTTCACTGTTCTGCTATGAAGTTCTACCGACATATTGAACACAGTGCTGATATGAGCTATGGATAACAACAATTCAAATGAATAAATACTCTTACCTTGCAAACCTAAGGAACCACACACACACACACACACACACACACACACACACACACACACACACACACACAAAAGAGAAAAACAAAGTGCAATGTTTCCAAGTCAACAGAACTAGCAGACCATAAGGCAGCTTACCAATATGTATAAATTATAATATGTGGTAAATGCTGCCCTTCCGTGAAGGAATTATGGTTTGGTATTTCATAAAAATTTTATGAGCTATATATTAATGCCAATTCTCTTACAGTAGGTATTTTAATATATTAGTCATTGTAGGTTATATATCACCTGTGCATAGTCTGGATGGAAATGTTCTATGTTAAAGTGGTACTAATATTTTATTTTAAACTATATTTTGCCTTTATAAAGAATTAAACACATAGGCTATATTAATAGAAATCCTTTCATTTATTAGGAAATCTGTAAAGTCTACAGATATTCCTCTTAATATTCGATACGAATAGTAATAATATTCATATTTATAAGCAATATTTTTACACTTCCTGAAAGAAAACTTTATTAGCATCTCAGTGGTACAATTTATAATATCCTTATTTCAATATTAAGGAAGATATAGCCAAAATTATAAGACCTTCTGTTACAATTTTTATTTTCAGACACTAAAACTTCATGACCTTTGAAGCAGGGTTTTGCTTCATTTGAGATGAAAATGGTTGCGATATTTGGAATCAGTGCAATAAACAATCAGTTTGACAATATATATATATATATATAGATATATATAGAAATATATATATGAATATATATATATATAATATATATCTATATATATCTATATACATCTATATATATATATATCTATAAATCTATATATATCTATATATATATCTATCTATCTATCTGTCTAACTATCTATCTAGCTTTATATCTATAAATATATATATATATATATCTATCTATATATATATATATATATATATATATATATATCGGAGCCAACCCACCCCAGAATCACATCTTTATGTTTCTGCCCGGAATTGTGCTAAGTCTGTTCTTCGCTCTGCTAAAAATAATTTCATCCGTACTAAATGTTCTCATCTCTCCAACTCGAATTCTTCCCGCTCCTTCTGGCACCTTGCTAAAAACCTTTCTAACAACTTCATCTCATCATCCTTACCTCCTCCTTTCTACTCTGATGGTTCTGTAGCTATTTCTTCTACTAATAAAGCGGATCTCTTCGCTAAGACATTCTCCTCCAATTCCACCTTAGACGATTGTGGTGCTGTTCCTCCATCACTTCCCTCCTCTGACTTCCTCATGGCTGACATTAAAATTTCTTCAGGTGATATATTTTCTGCCATCACAGGCCTCAATACTAACAAGGCATACGGGCCTGATGGAGTCCCTCCTATTGTTCTTGAGAACTGTGCTTCTGTGCTTACACCCTGCCTAGGCAAACTCTTTCGTCTTCATCTATAAACTTGTACCTTTCCTTCTTGCTGGATTGCTCTCATTCAGCCAGTTCCAAAGAAGGATGACCATTCCCAATCCCCTAACTATCGTCCAATTGCTTTAACATCCTGTATCTCAAAAATTTTCGAGTCGATTCTTAATAGAAAAATTTTAAAGCATCACTCCTATCACAACCTTCTTTCTGATCATCAATATGGGTTCCCTCATGGATGCTCCATTGGCAATCTTCTCACCTACCTTTCAGACTCCTGGTCATCCTCCTTTCGGGACTTTGGCGAAAGCTTTGCCATTGTACTTTCGATCGAGTCTGGCATAATTCTTTATTTTCCAAACTGTCCTCTTACGGTTTCTATCCTTCTGTCTGTGCCTTCATCTACAGTTTCCTTTCTAGTCGTTTTATTGCTGCTGTTGTAGACGGCTATCGTTCTTCTCGTATGTCTATCAACAGTGGTGTTCCTCAGGGCTCTGTCCTATCACCAACTCTCTTCCTTTTATTCATCAGTGACCTTCCAAGCTGTACATCTAACCCTATCCACCCGTATGCTGATGACTCCATCCTTCACCTTTCCATTCGGTTCCCGGAACTTCCATCTCAGCAGTTACTTTAACAAACAAGGGATGAGGCTATGGCGCACCTGATGTCTGACTTGGCTCGTATCTCTGACTGGGGTAAAAATAATCTTGTTTTTTTAATGCATCAAAGACTCAATTCTTACACTTATCAACCCAACAAAATCTTCCACAGGTGTACCCACTAATGTTTAATAATATTCAGCTTAATCCTGCATCATCTTTGAACATGTTTAGGGTTTCGTTCACTCGGAACTTATGTTGGAAAGATCATATTACATCTCTTGTAAAATCTGCTTCCAAGAGATTGGGTGTGCTAAGCCGACTCCGTTCCTTCTTTACCCCTGCACAATTGTTGACTCTATACACGGGTTTTATCCGCCCCTGTGTAGAGTACAACTCTCATGCGTGGGGAAGTTCCCCACATACAGCTCTTCTCAACAGGGTGGAGTCAAAGGCTTTTCGTCTTATTAACTCTCCTCCTCTTACTGGCTCCCTTCAACCTCTGTCTCTTCGCCGGGCTGTTGCCTCTATCTCATTTCTATCGCTACTTCAATGGTCACTTCTCCTCTGAACTGTCTGCATGCATTCCTACACCTCTGCGACGGGCGCATAGCACCCATCTAGCAGCAAACTCTTATCCCTTTTCTGTCCAACTCTCTAATGCAAGAGTTAACCGTTACTCCCAGTCCTTCACATATGCAACAGATCAACTCTGGAACTGTCTCCCTCTGTCTGTATTTCCTGCTAGCTATGATCTCCAGTCTTTCAAAAGCAATGTGTCCAGGCATCTTGAAATGATCGGATCTTGAATTTTGCTTTCTCTTGTACTCTGTTTTTCTGGTGGAAGGAGCAGTTATTGCGGGCTCCTGGCCTTTGGTTCCTTCTTCCTAGCATAATATACAATATATATATATATATATATATATATATATATATATATATATATTCTGAACAGGTCTAATGTCCGGTGTTCATGTGACACCACAGTCAGAGCAGGAGTTATGGATGGAAGGAGGAAAGGAAGGACAGGTCGAAGGAGGAGGGAGGAAGGGAAGAACGGAGAAACTTTGCTTTACAAGACGTCTACCAGAAGGATGGCGGGTAGAGAAAAAAGGAAGAAAGAAATCAAGGCTTCTCTCCTTTAAAATAAGAAGAAAGGAATTAGTGATGGGAGGAAAATAAAGATTCGCGCAGAATGAGCTGTATAATAATTCAAATGTAGTAATGAAAGGAAAAAAAGGGTTTCACTTTGTACTTTCTATACGGTACATGACTTCTGCCGGAAGGATAGCGGGAAGAGAAGGAAGGAAGAAAGAAATAAAGGCTTCTCCTCTTTAAAATAAGAAGGAAGGAATTAGTGTTGGGAAGGAAATAAAGATGCGCGCAGAATAAGCCGTATAATAATTCAAAAGTAGTAATAGAAGGAAGTAAAAGGAGTATTTCACTTTGCAGCTTAAAGAACCACTTGATTTCAATGACATATTATGTAATTAGTATTTGCTACTTCCAGATTAATTTAGTTACCTTAAAATCTACGACCCAAAATGTATGGGTTACACACAGAAAAAGCCTTCTTTACATTCTGTTTTACCACGGATTCTCTAAATTCAATGCAATAATCGCGTCGATGCTAAAAGTACACAAGGACATCATCGTACTGAAGGACTTAATGATTAGATCACTGTGTCTATCCATTAATGCTAACATATACTCACTCATCGCAACAATAAATCTGTTTTAGATCAACGAATGCATATGGAAAAATATAATACCTCTCATCCAATCTACCGGATTCCTAGTGTATGAAAGGTGACAGGGAGCGCACACACCTAATCTCATCTCATATACAATCATATGTTCTCACCAAAAATTCTCTCTCTCTCTCTTCTTCCATCACCCACACACATGGCCACCTGTTGCGAAGTGCCATTACCAACTGATGAACTGTGCCGTATATGACTCTGACACCTGCTGCTGAATTGGTTTCCATCGAATCTGACACCCGGCTTATTGGATGTTGGCGCCTACGCCGAAAAGGTAATATGTGCTTCACCTGTTCTACCAAACTTTTTATGTGTTTTTAGCATAGGGATGCATTATGTAGTGGTAAATACTCTCAGTAGTGTACAGAAGCTTAATTGCATATATGGTCTTGGAAGGTGTAAAAAATACCACTGCCATTACTACTACTACTGCTACAAACAACAACAACCACAACAACAACAACAATAATAATAATAATAATAATAATTAATAATAATAATAATAATACCTACTGTATATATATATATATATATATATATATATATATATATATATATATATATATATATATATATATATATATATATATATATATATATATATTTACTAACAATATTAATGATACTGTATATAAAACTAATGACGACATAATGATGATGATGATGATGATGATGATAATAATCTATCTATCTATCTATCTATAGCCCGACGCCCTAATCCCGCAAAGGGTGGCCGCAGACAAAACGCCTCCAAGTCACTCTGTCACCCACAAATTGACTACCCTCCCCCCAACTCACCCCCCCCTCCCTCATATACCTCTCAACTCCATCCCTCCACCTCATCCTCGGTCTACCCCTCCCTCTCCCTCCCTCCACCTCACCTACATACACCCTCATAGTCAGTCTTTCATTCTCCATTCTCTCCACATGTTCAAACCACCTCAGTGTATTTCTCCTAATCTTCTCAACCACATCCACATCTACCCCACAACGTTCTTTCACTTCTTCATTCGTCAACCTGTCCCTCCATGTCACTCCACATGCTCCTCTCAAGTAACTCATTTCCACTCCTCTCACTCTTGACTTGTTCCCCTCTTGCAAGGTCCACGCCTCGCTTCCATACGTCACGGTAGGGATCACAATACTATCATGCATTGACTTCTTAACTTCCATACTCACCTCCCTATTTCTTATCACTGATTTCAGTGTACCAACAACCTTCCTTCCCTGCTGTATCCTTTCACGTACTTCATCCCCCAAAGTTCCATCCTTACTCATCACACTACCCAAGTACTTGAATGCACTCACATTCTCCATATCCTCACCATCCAACCTCACTGCACACTCTGTGACTTCATTCCTCTCAAACACCATAACTTTACTTTTGTTTACATTAACTTTCAGCTTCCTCCTCCTACACACTGTCCCAAATTCATTCACCAAACCTTGCAACTCCCATTCATCTTCACTCAACAATACTGTATCATCAGCAAACAGCAACACCGGAAGCTTCCAAATCTCACCCTCATTCATTAGGGCCAGCCCCACATCCACAGCCCTACCTTGCACCTCCTTTACAACCCCATCCATATATATATTAAACAGCCATGGAGACATCACACACCCCTGTTTCAGTCCCACATTGAGATCAAAGAACTCACTCAGCTCACCATCCACTCGCACCGTAGCCCTAGCTCCCTCGTACACATACTCTTCACAGCACTCAACAATTTCCCCTCCACTCCATATATTCTTAATACCTTCCACATACCTTGTCTATCTATTCTGTCATAAGCTTTCTCCAAGTCCATGAAGGCAGCATACACTTTCCTTCCCTTCTCTAAATACTTCTCCACTAAACATCTTAGAACAAATATCTGATCTACACACCCTTTTCCCTTCCTAAATCCCCCTTGTTCTTCTCCAACTAGCTCCTCTGTCATATGCCTAACCCTATCAATGAGTATTCTACCATATATTTTACCAGTCACACTAAGAAGGCAAATACCCCTATGGTTACCACATACTTCTCTCTCCCCTTTTCCTTTGTACAGAGGAACAATTATACCTGATTTCCAGTCCTCTGGAACCCTTCCCTCTTCCCAAGCCAATCTACACAACTTCCATATCCACTCCACAACAATCTCACACCCATACCTAAGCATTTCACCACACACTCCATCAATTCCTGGGGCCTTTCCCAGCTTAATCTTCTTCATCGCTTCCACTACTTCCGCCCTACTGATCTCTTCCTCCCTCCTCTCATCTCTTCTTCTCCCAGCCATTCCCCAACCACTTATACTCACACTGCTCTCACTCTCTACATTCAACAAATCCTCAAAGTGCTCCTTCCATCTCCTCAATTTCTCTCTCTTCTCCAACAACAATCTATTATTCCTATCTTTCACACCCCTACTATTTCCCCTTTCACACTGCCTTACTTTCTTTACCTCCTTCCAAAACAATTTCTTACTCTCCCTCCATTTCACACTCAGATTCCTCCCAAACTCTTCATCCACTTTCTTCTTACTCTCCTTCACCAGTCTCTTAACCTCCCTTCTCCTGCTCACATATACCTCTCTCTTCTCTCTCTCATCTTCTCCCCTACCTCTACTCGCCAACCATTCACCATATGCCTTCTTCTTTTGTTCCACAGCCACACCCACACAATAATAATAATAATAATAATAATAATAACTGTATTAATGATATACAAAACAACAGCGATGACGACATAAAAATTTACAACAGCAAGAAGAAGACAAAGAAGGTGAACATTAAAGTCAACTACCAAACAACAAAATCAAAAACATTAAAAACAACAAAAACACCTTCAAAACACTGGCAAAAGCATCACCAACACTAACACCACCACCATCAACAACAATAATAATAATAAAGCAGAAGTGCAGATTCTCCGTTGGCATTCAGGGAAAACACGGACACTGCAGACCAAATCCTGCGTAATGTATGCCAATTTCATTTAATTCCATGCACTCACATTCCCCTATGTCTGATTGTTTTTTATACTGGAAGGGGGCTGAACCCCCATGAATGAAGGGGGGAAGGGGTCACGCACTCCTAAACATGGCATTATGGATGAAAGTCCATTGCACAAAATGTACTAAAATTTCAAGGCAATATCTGCCCCCTTTTCACTGTTTCTTAGAATGTAGAATTTGGTGAGAGGGGCTGACCCCCATTTAAGTCATAGTTGGAAAATTATATATAGTGTAACACTTTCGGAGTAAGCAGATGACTCACCTGAAAAGTTTCATTCAAGTCTTTCTCCTTTATCTGATAGCTTTGATTTTTGGGAAGGGATTGACTCCCCCAAAATCACTGGGGGAATGGAGTCACGCACTGCAAATCAGGTGTAATGGATGAAACTCCATTGTACAACATGTACTAAGATATCAAAGCCATATCTGACTTCATTTCACTATTTCTGACTTCTTTTTTTTTCATTTAGTGAGGGGGGGCTGACCCCCCCTAGAAAACATGGTTGGACACTTGCATAGAGAAAGACCGTCCCAGTATCCCGATAAACTCACCTGGGAAGTTTTCTATCAGTCCATCAAGGACACACACACACACACACACACACACACACACACACACATGCACTGTAGGGAGTAGATTGTTGCACCAGTCAAGCAGGGTGGAACGCCCAAGGTGGATGGAAACCTGATGACGAAGAGCTGGAACTCCCGCTTCATCAGCCCTCGGGACTAGCTTCACCCTATCCCCCTTTGCTGGACTTTCTCAGTGCTTCAGTAACAGAGTTGATCAGCATGTTCTCCAGTACAAGTTCCTCTGTCAACACCAAACCCTATGCACAGTACACACTACACTTCCTATTCAAAATTTTAAAGAAAATGCATCTCTTCAGAAAGCCTCGGAGTCCCCTGGAGGGGGGGGGGCCATCAAAGCCCCACCATCCGCCCCTCACCTGGTGACGACCAAAACCAAATGCCTGGAGCCATGGCTTGACTCTCTTGTTCATTTCTCTAACTTCCTCTCTGTGGAACACCACCTCACCTCTAAACCTCACCTTCTCTTCGCCACAGAGACTCAGCTGTCAGAACTGACTGACAGGAAACCCTACTCTGTATCCTCTTACTTTCTCAATACTCACTTCGAAGGCAAAGGTGGCTCTTTTATATGTGTCTGCAAACACATATCATGCTCTTGTGTTGGTGAACTTGAATCTTCTGAATTCTCTACTCTCTAGCTTCGGCTTTCCTGTCATTCTCCGGCTAAATATATCTCTGCTGTTTACTTATCGCCTAATTGTACTGATCATGAAAAATTATTTGACTGTTTTACGTCTAAGATGGAGCACATCCTATCAATTTCTCCTTTCTCTGAAATCTTCACTCTAGATTTCAATGTTCACCACAACCTTTGGTTCTCCTCTCCTTCCACTGATCTACCTGGTGAATAAGCCTACATCTTTTCCATACTTAACGACCTAGATCAGCTTCTCCAGCAACCTACCCATATCCCTGACAGCCTTGGAGACAGTTCCAACATATTTGGCGTCTTCCTTACAAATAATCCTTCTGCTTACGCTGTTAATCTTTTCTCTCAGTTGGGCTCCTCCAATCACAGCCTTATCACCTTAGCCTGTTCTAGCGCTCTAATAAGGCCTGTGGACCATCCAGTTGGGAGGTAGCGGTGGCACTTTGGAGCTGCTGATTGGGAGGCCCTGAGGCAGTATTTCTTTGATTTTCCCTGGAAGGATTATTGCTTCCATGGCCTAGAGCCATCTGAATGTGCCTTGCGCATTATGGAGGTAATGCTCTTGGTCATGGAAGCATACATTCCTTTCTCATATCCTGAGACAAATGCAAAAAGCAAACTTGGTTTACTCACGCTTGTTCCAATGCTGTCGACAAAAAGGAGGCGTACAAAATGTTTCTGCTCGGAATCATGCTAAGTCTGTTCTGCATTGTGCTAAAATAATTTCATTCTTGCTAAGTGCTCTGAACTCAACAACTCACATTTTTCCTGCCAAAACTTTTTCTAACAGCTTTACCTCATCACCCTCCCCTCCTTTTTTCCACTCTGATGACTGTGTAGGTATTTCTTCTATTGTTAAAGCAAAAATCTTTGCTCAGTCTTTCTCCTTCAATTTCACCTTAGACGATTCCAGTGATGTTCCTCCATCACCCCCCCCCCCCTCAGACTTCCTCGTGGCTGATATTAAAATGTCCTTTGATGTATTTTCTGCCATCACAGACCTCAATAATAACAAGGCATATGGACCTGACGAAGTCCCTCCTATTGTCCTCAAGAACTGTGTATCTATGCTTACACCCTGCCTAGGTAAACCCTTTCGCCTTTGTCTATCAACTTTTACCTTTCATTCTTGTGGAAAGTTAACTATTATTCACCCTGTCTCAAAGGGTGACCATTCCCATCCTTCTAACTATCGCCCAGTTGCTTTAACGTCCTGTGTTTCAGATGTTTTCAAGTCTATTCATAAAGAAAAAAAAATAAAGCATCTTCTTTATCACAACCATATATCTGATCGTCAGTTTAGGTTCTGCCAGGGATGCTTCACTGACGATCTTCTCACCTACCTTTCAGATTCCTGGTTATCCTCCCTTCGGGACTCTGGCAAAAGGTTTGCCACTGCACTTGACACCTTAAAGGCTTTCGATCTAGTCTGGCGTAAATCTTTATTTTCCAAAGCGCCCTCTGGTGGTTTCTATCCTTCAATCTGTTCCTTCATCTCTAGCTTCTTTCTAGCCACTCTATAGCCTCTGTTGTAGACGGCCATAGTTCTCCTAGAGCTATCAATAGTGGTGTTCCTCAGGGCTCTGTCCTGTCATCAACTCTCTTCCTTTTGTTTATCAGTGACCTTCTAAGCTGTGCACCTAACCCTATCCACTCAGACGTTGATGACTCCATCCTTCACCATTCCATTCGCTTTCTGCAGCGTCCATCTTAGCAGTTGCTTTTAACAAACAAGGGATGAGGCTATGACACACCTAATGTTTGTCTTAGCTCATATATCTGACTGAGGTAAAAGTAATCTTGTTTTTAATGCATGAAAATCTCAGTTCTTACATCTTACAACCCGACAAAACCTTCGACAGGAATGTCCTCTAATTTTTAACAAAATTCAACTAAATCCTGCATCATCTTCAAATATGCATGGAGTATCACTTTCTCGAGATTTATCTTGGAAAGATCACATTACCTTTCTTGTAAAAAACTGCTTCCAAGAGATTGGGTGTGCTAAGCCGACTCCTTGCCTTCTTTACCCCTGCACAATTGTTGACCTTATACACGGGATTTATTCGCTCCTATGTAGAGTACAACTCTCACGTGTGCGGAGACTCCCCATATACAGCTCTTTTCAACAAGGTGGAGGCACGGACTTTTCGACTAATTAACTCTCCTCCTCTTACTGGCTCCCTTCACTCTTTTATCTTTCATTGCACTGTTGCATCTTTATCTCTTTTCTGTCGTTACTCCAATGGTCACTGCTCTTCGTAACTGTCTACTTGCATCCCTCCACCACTACGGCGGAAGTGTAGCACCAGTCTAGCAACAAACTCTCATCTCATTTCTCTCCAGCTCTCTAATGCAAGAGTTAACCGTTCTCCCAGTCCTTCATGTATGCAATATACCAATTCTGGAACTTTCTCCCTCTGTTTTTATTTCCTGCAACCTATGATCTCCAGTCTTTCAAACGCACTGTGTCCAAGCATCTCGAAAACGAGCGGATCCTGACTCTGTTGTTTTTTTCTTTCTCTTGGAAGGAACAACTAGTGGGTTCCAGGCCTATGGTTCTTTTTTACTTGCCCACACACACACACACACACAGGATGAATCTCGCGCAGCGGTATAGGGCATGTTCCCGAGAATGATACGTTCCAGCTTTGCAGGACCGAGAACAATAATAACAATGATCATCATTTTCTTCATCATCGCCATTATCATCGCCGGCAACATCATCATTCCCTTTCATTATACATCTGGTGGCAAAAATCCAGCAAGAGAAAGGCCAAAACTAGGAAAACTTTCAGATGTCCATTAAAATTGGTTCACACATCCTTCCACTGTTTCTTTAGGTCTTCAAAACACTTGACTCCATGTCATATGTCAAATGGTCCAAACAAAATTGCCCTGTATAACGTGGTACAGTCGTTCCTCTTGAGCAGAATGGCTTAAGTTCAATAGCTTTGCTGATGGAGTGCAGAAAATTATTAAACAATAATGAAGACGGGAGGAAGCTGAGAGAGGCTCTTGTCCTACAAGTTAATATCAGGCGTACGATGCTGTTGTTGTTGTTGCTGCTGTTGTTGTTGTTGATGATGACTGGGATGATGACAATGACGATGGAGACAACGATAACAACAATGTCACTGAAGTCAGACTGGGAGAAAAATCTAAATGTTGATGTTGGCGAGGACGTTCAGTTCGGGGTAAAAAATTCACCTAATGTCTGAAGTCTCTTGCGTCTTACTTTGCCGTGCTGACTATTATTCCTAAGGTGAGAAAGCCTTGGCCTGTATTATGCCCATATGTGGGTGATTCACTTTGGTATAATGCGTCAGAGAGGAAAGTGATGGCTGTGATCTACATGTGAAGTAGCTTTAGTGTAATAGTAACAAGCACGCACACACACACATACACACACACACACACACACACACACACACACACACACACACACACACACACACACACACACACACACACACACACGCACACGTACCCCTTTCACTGTTGCAGGTATAATTGGACTTTATATTCAAGGAATCACCAAATTATTATAATGAGTTGAGATAAATCATACATACGGTGATGTAAATTAAGATTCAACAACAAATAAGGTTGCCTTCGAATACAGTTAGCACAGAAGACCATCAGACTGGAATCAAAATTAGGATATAATGAGATTATGGCCGTTATCGATTATCAAGTGAGGAGTTTGACTAGGACAGGAAAAGTTTGGAGCCAGCAGATCCAGTGTTTGGCCCTTGGCCTTTGATTGACGCTGCTACTGTGAGTGAGGCAATAGACAGGATGCTGGTGGGGAAGGCAGCAGGTGTGTCTGGGTTGACTGCCGGAATGTTGAAAGCTTCAGGAGATATAGGGGTGAGGTTAGTCACTGACCTGATAAATATGATTATATATGTGTTGTCCCAGATGATTAGTTAAGAATGTAATTGTAAATGTGTATCTAGGGAAGGATGATGCCCTGGAAAGAGGAAATTATAGAGGTATAAAGCTTTTAGATCAGATAATGAAGGTAATGGAGGGAGTTCTAGAAGGTATGATTAGAGAAAGAGTGAATATTGATGGGATGTAGTTTGGGTTTGTGCCATGCAGGGGGACCACTGATGCCATATTCATTGTTCGACAGCTTCAGGAAAAATATATTGGGAAGAAAAGGGATCTGCATTTTGTTTTTGTTGATCTGGAAAAGGCTTTTGACAGAGTCCCTAGAGAGGTGGTGAAGTGGGCAATGAGAAAGCTTGGCTTGGAGAAGTGGCTGGTCAGGGTGGAAATGGCTATGTATGTGGGTGCTCGCACCCAGGTAAGAGTGAATGTAGACTTGAGCGATGAGTTTCCGTGAACGTTGGTGTGCATCACGGGTCAGTTTTGAGTCCCATGTTGTTTATCATGGTACTTGAAGCTCTCTTACGTGACTTCAGAAAAGGACTCCCGTGAGAGATATTGTATGCTGATGATTTGGTGTTGATTGCAGAGAACAAGAGGGAGGCGGAGGAGAGATTTAGAAAGTGGAGAGATGGTATGGGGCACAAGGGCTTAAGGGTAAATGCAGATAAATCAAAAGTGGTGATATCTCGGGTTGGTGGCGGTACTGTCAAAGATGTAGGAGAGTGGCCATGTGCAGTTTGTCACAAGGGTGTGGGAAGTAATTCCATCTTGGGCAGTGTTTGTGATAAATGGGTGCACAAGAGTTGTAGTGGTATCAGAGGTAGACTGCGAGATAGTGCTGATTTTATGTGTATGGCGTTTCGGGGAGAGCAGGTGGAGATTGTCAGGCGGGAAAGGACTGAACTTGCTGGTGAGTCTCTTGAGTGTGTAGAAGAGTTTTGTGAAGGATTGAACTTGCTGGTGAGTCTCTTGAGTGTGTAGAAGAGTTTTGCAATTTGGGAGACATGTTGTGTGGTGGAGGTGGGGCTGGAGCTAGCTCTGTGGCTAGGGGGAGAAGTGGTTGGAAGAAATTCAGGGAGCTGTTGCTTCTCCTGGCATTGAGAGGACTCTCCCTATGTGCTAAGGGGTCTTTGTAAGCAGCATTTGTTAGGAGTGCAATGCTGTACGGTAGTGAGACCTGGGTAGTAAAGAAGGAGGATATTTGCAGGCTCAGACGTACAGAAGTGACAATGATTAGGTGGATGTGCAGTGCTTTACTGCGTGCAAGGTATGGGGGCTGGGTTTACAATGGAAAAGTTGAGAGGTAGGATGGGACTGGAGTGTATTGGTGTTGTGATGAGGGGAGGTAGATTGAGATGGTTTGGGCATGTGGAGAGGATGGGGGATGATAATTGGATGCAGAAGGTGAGAGGTGTTAATATTGGGGGTGGGGTTATGAGGGGTAGACAGAGAAAAAAATGGGACGAGGTCATTAAATGTGACCTCAGGATTAAGGGACTGAACAGGGAGACTGCAATAGATCGTGCAGCATGGACAGCAGCCATTAGGTGACCAAGGCCGATGCATGCAGGCATGTTGGAGCCTTCAAAAACGAAAACGAAACGATGAATGTAGCCAAGGAGCTTCATAAGATGGAGAGATTGTAGGTGTATCATAGATTAGGCTTCCCCTCTATCACCAGTGGACTGTAATGTGGGCCGCTGCTAGTGAAATGGTGTGTCGTCAAGTATAGTGAATAGGTAGGTCTCTCTCTTTCTCAACTTCCCTCTCTGTGTATCATTTTATCGTGAGTGAGGTGAGTTATGATCACATCTTCGGTTACGGAGTTTATTGTACACAGTTATATCGAAATGTGATAGACAGTGTAATGTAACGCACGGCCAGCCTCCTAGCTGACCCTGTCTCCTGCCTTCTGTCTTCAGTTGTACTCTTAGGTAGTGTCTGGGAGATTTCCATGGTTAGTTTCCATGACGTCAGGTAACTGGCTCAGTCTGGTTAACCTGCTCGTATCATGAAATTCTTGTATTGTCTGTAATAAAAGAGACTGTCTGAGATACATCATGTGTTAAGACATCTTGATGGACAGGGACAACTGGATTGTGAAACCCTCCTACCCCCTGGGGGTAGGGGGGTTTCAAGAATACTCCCCCAGTATCCCTGCTTGTCGTATGAGGCGACTAAAGGGTTGGTGGTGGGTGAGTGCCCCACCCCATAAAAAGAACTAACTAAACAAGCGAATAAAGCGCCTTGGACTGGGACGGATCATACGTTGACAACTAAGGAACGGACAAAGAACATTCTGAGAGTGGGGACATGGAATGACAGAGGAGTGAATGATAAAGCGAAAGAGAGAGAGATTGTGCAGGTGCTTGAGGATACAAGGGTGGATCTATGTGGATTGACTGAAACTAAATGGGAAGGTGAAAGGGTAGGAGAATGGGATTACAGTTTAGGAATATGTGGGAGAGTTAATGAGAATGAGACGGTGAGAGAGGGAGTATGTCTGATGATAAGCAAGAAGTGGAAGGAGAATATAAGAGAGTATGGAACAGTGGGTGCATGTTTTGTATGGGTGAGGATGAAAGTAGGTATACAAGCGTGGGCAATTGTGTGTGTGTATGCGCCAACAGGGGACCGAGTGGCAAGAGTGAAAGATGAGTTCTGGACAAGTGTAGAAGCATGTATGGAAGTTTAAGAGGAACAAGAGAGTGTTTTTGATTGGAGACAAGAATGGCAAAGATGGGAATATACGAGTGGATGGAGTGGTTGGCCACTGGGGTGTGCCTGCTGAAGTAGATGGGAATGGTTGTGCTTTGGTGGACATCTGTGCTGGTAAGGGGTTGGCAATAGCCAACACCTACTTTCGGCATAAGATGATCCACAGGTATACATGGAGGCTCATGAGGAGGATGGATGGTGAACTTGTTGAATGAAAGTCAATGACAGATTACGTGTGTGTGGATGAGCGAATGAGAAGACAAGTGTTGGATGCAAGAGTGTGGAGAGGGTGGGGGAATGGAATCTCGGGCCATCACTTAGTGATGGCCAGGGTAAGGCTGCAAAGAAAATGGGTGGGAGATGAAGGGGAAGACAGGAGGAAACAGCTCCTGTAAGAAGAGTGGAGAAGTTGCAAGATGGTGAGAAAATGGCAGAATATAAGAGCATAGTGGAATAAAGATTGGGAAGGCATGAGTTAGAGCAGATGGAAGGGGTGGAAGACGTATGTAAGAAATTTCACGGAAATGAAAGGCGCAGCATGTGAGGTGGTGTGTGGAGTGAGAAGGGGATGCAGGGGTGTGCTAGGGACAGCATGGTGGAATGATGAGGTGAAACGAGCTGTGGAACAAAAGAAGAAGGCATATAGTGAATGGCTAGTGAGTAGAGGTAGGGGAGATGAGAGAGAGAAGAGAGAGAGATATGTGAGTAGGAGAAGGGAGGTGAAGAGATTGGTGAAGGAGAGTAAGAGGAAAGTGGATGAAGAGTTTGGGAGGAATCTGAGTGTGAAATGGAGGGAGTGTAAGAAATTGTTTTGGAAGGAGGTAAAGAAAGTAAGGCAGTGTGAAAAAGGAAACAGCAGGGGAGTGAAAGATAGGAATAATAGACTGTTGGTGGAGAAGAGAGAGAAATTGAGGAAATGGAAGGAGCACTTTGAGGATTTGTTGAATGCAGATAGTGAGAGCAGTGTGAGTATAAGTGGTTGGGGAATGGCTGGGAGAAGAAGAGATGAAAGGAGGGAGGAAGAGGTCAGTAGGGCAGAAGTAGTGGAAGCAGTGAAGAAGTTCAAGATGGGAAAAACCCCAGGTATTGATGGAATGTGTGGTGAAATGCTGAAGTATGGGGGTGAGATTGTAGTTTAGTGGACATGGAAGTTATGTAGATTGGCTTGGGAAGAGGGAAGGGTTCCAGAGGACTGGAAATCAGGCGTAATGGTTCCTTTATACAAAGCAAAAGGGGAGAAAGAAGTATGTAGTAACCATAGGGATATTTGCCTTCTTAGTGTGACTGGAAAAATATATGGTAGAATATTTATTGATAGGGTTAGGCATGTAGCAGGGAGCTAGTTGAAGACCAAGGGGGATTTGGAAGGGAAAAGGGTGTGTAGATCAGATATTTGTTCTAAGATGTTTAGTGGAGAAGTATCTAGAGAAAGGAAAAAATGTGTATGCTGCCTAAATGGACTTGGAGAAAGCTTATGACAGAATAGATATGCAAGGTATATGGAAGGTATTAAGAATATATGGATGAAGGGGAAATTGTTGAGTGCTGTGAAGAGTATGTAGGAAGCAGCTAGGGATAAGGTGCGAGTGGATGGTGAGCTGAGCTAGTTCTTTGATCTCAATGTGGGACTGAAACAGGGTTGTGTGCTGTCTCGATTGCTGTTTAATATATACATGGATGGGGTTGTAAAGAAGGAGCAAGGTAGGGCAGTGGATGTAGGGGTGGCTTTAATGAATGAGGGTGAGATGTGGAAGATTCCGGTGTTGCTGTTTGCTGATGATACAGTATTGTTGAGTGAAAATGAAAGGGAGTTGAAATGTTTGGTGAATGAATGTGGGTCAGTGTGTATGAAGAGGAATCTGAAAGTTAATGTAAACAAGAGTAACCTTATGGTATTCGAGAGAAATGGAGTCACAGAGTGCACAGTGAAGTTGGGTGGTGAGGATATGGAGGGCGTGAGTGCATTCAAGTACTTGGGCAGTGTGATGAGTAAGGATGGAAGTTTTAGGGATGATGTACTTGAAAGGGTACAGCAGGGAAGGAAGGTTGTTGGTTCACTGAAAGCAGTGATGAGAAATAGGGAGGTGAGTATGAAAGTTAAGAAGTCACTGCATGATAGTATTGTGATCCCTACCCTGACGTATGGAAGTGAAGCATGGACCTTGCTAGAGGGGAACAAGTCAAGAGTGAGAGCAGTGGAAATGAGTTACTTGAGAGGAGCATGTGGAGTGATATGGAGGGACAGGTTGACGAATGTAGAAGTGAAGGAGCGTTGTGGGGTGGATGTGGATGTGGTTGAGAAGATTAAGAGAAATACACTGAGATGGTTTGAACATGTGGAGAGAATGGAGAAAGGAAGACTGACTATGAGGGTGTATGTAGGTGAGGTGAAGGGAGGGATGGGGGGGGGGGAAGACCGAGGATGAGGTGGAGGGATGGAGCTGAGAGGTTCATGAGAGAGGGGGGAGTGAGTTGGGGGGAGGGTAGGCAAATGGTGGGTGACAGAGCGACTTGGAGGCGTTTTGTCTGTGGCCACCCTTTGCGGGATTAGGGCGTGGGGCTATAGATAGATAGATAGGATAGACATTCCCAGTGAGAAGCTGTGTATGTCTGCAGCAGACACTGCATACTGTACATTGTGATATGAGATATATATATACTAGTGCCTATAATGACTACACCATATCGACAACGACGAAGAAGGGATGATTATGAAGTGGATGATGATGATGTACGGTAGCTATGGTCATTGACAAAGCCAGTATAGTCCACTGCAACAACGCAGGTCAAACTAAGACTTTTAATAAGTGGAAAACGTGTATAATTTAAAAAAAAATCACGACCGTAAATTGTGAAGCTGGACAAGCTAAGAAAGTGTGAGTGAAAGCCATGAGCTTTTAAAGCCTCTATCAGTGCTCTTCAGAACTAATTAAATTCAGACAGTCACTTGAAACTGTGATGGCTTTGTACAGTCAACTACAAAGTCTGTTCGCCTTTCCTACCTGTTTATCACAGCTTGATTTATAGTCGCTTATGTGTCACGTAGTGGACTGGGGTTCCTACTATCATCTATTTGAGGTTGATACTAAGCGCCTTTGTCCACTGTCTCATTTAAGCATCTATGACTCCAGCGTTTACAGAGGCAGGAGACGCGAATGGGATTTTGTAGCTGAATACCACTGAGCGATTTCAGTATTCCTGAATCTTTCCGAGTGTTCTCTTGTTCACAGACATTGTATTACGAGAAGACTTGACAAAAGTGTAAATACCCGTTTGAAACCTAATTATGTGAATATAGATTTCGAAAAACACATGAACATGCTTTTGAGTATCCGCCTTTCATCTGTATCTGTGCAACACTCTCTTGTTGATGTGACTCACTCATAGCTGACTGAAAGCATTTGCCGTTAGCTGGAATAGCTAAATTGTATAGTTTGGTGATGCCGCAGCAAGAGCAAAGTAATACAAAGAATGATGTCAGGTTTAATACACAGAAGGGAAGAAATAATATGAAATTCTAACATCAAGTGGTGGAAATCCACAAGTGGGGCAATAGCAGACGGCTGCGCGAACGTTATAACATATAAGAATTGTGGTAACGGCAGCAAAGATTAATTGAAATTCCCTTGCTAGCATCAAGACCTACCTTCCCTATTTTTCATTTAGTCTTTGAACGTCAAAGAGCGTCTTTCTTTCTTCTTTTGTGTCTTATATATATATATATATATATATATATATATATATCAGCAGCCGTTTGAGTGTCCACTGCAGGACCGGCCTATCCTGACCGAAGTGGGGATGATACAGCCAATGTGTCTCTACCCAGTGGCTTAGGCTGTCTGGTTGAGATTGCATGTAGGGTGAAAAGTGCTTGTAAGTGTAATTGTTGTGTTGGAGTGGCTTTGGATATGTGTGTAGTCTGTGAACCAAGTGTAATCGGCCCGCTCAAGCCGACTGGGTACAAGCATACTTTATAGTATGCGACACTGATTCAACCACAGCACCCCTTATGTCCGCCAAGTAGTATGTGGCCAGAAGAACGCTCCCAAAGTTTATTACTCTGGCGGGGCGCGAATCCACGTTCTTAAGTGTATATATATATATATATATATATATATATATATATATATATATATATATATATATATATATATATATATATATATATATATATATATATCCACGTGACACCTTGCATCACCGCTTCCGGCAGGGATGTCGGCGAACATTTGATTGTGATAGTGCATTTGCATTTGTTTTAAGGAACACCAGAGGCCAACTTCAGAGATAATGCAACACAGCAAACAGAGAGAATGCAACACAGCTGGACTGAAAAACTTGTAAAAATATGGATAATTAAGATAAGGAGAATTGTCTGTATTAGCGTCCATCGTGAAAGACTAAAATTTTTGGTGCCTCAGACTCGTCTTGAACATGATAAATCTGACTGACGTTAGCCTAAACAAACCTTACAGCTGGTAAGGATTAACTTTGGGACATTTAAAGGCAACCGCAGTGTTGGTGAGCGTGGTGGGGTTTTCTAAGTCTGAGCACCTAGTTTTGGAGTTCAGTAAGCTCCTGGATAGTATGTGGACGCGACACCCAGGCAGAATGAGACAGGTATGAGGCGGGCAGGGGGACAGAGTAAGATGTAGGAGTGTGAGGAAGAGTGATCATAACAGAGGGGAAGGTGTAAAGAGAAATAAGATGCATGAAGGGTGTCAGGCAGAAAGAATGTGAGACAGAGAGAGAATTATGTAGGTTGGGTTGAGGCAGGGAGTGTGTGAGGAAGGTAGGGTATGAGGAGGAGAAGATATGAGGCAGGAAAAACTGTGAGGTATTGAGAGGGAAGCAAGAAGGGAGTGAGACAAGGGGGCTATTAGGCAACTAGAAAATGAAACAGGGAGGGTATGAGGTAGGAAAGAGGTGGAAACAGACAAGGTTTGAGGCAAACCTGGAGGCAGGTAAAGTTTAAGTTACGGAGTGTTCATTGCAAAATCAAAATTTAACATGTCAGAGGTAAGCAAAGGGAATTAATGAAAACGAGTGCAATGTAGACAAATATAAAAGTCCGTTCGCTTCCTCTACGAGTCTATATATTTCTCATTCCTGGATTCGTAGGTGCATGAATGAGAAAGTGGACAGAGGTGCACAGTATCATCCTCACATGAGTTAGAATATTAGCCTAATCCACTACGTCACATTCCAGCTTCTATGAAACCAGCAACAACGTACTTTAATATTAAACTGTACATCAACGAAGTCGCCTAGCCCAGGGCTCCTACGCCTCTCATGGGGCGACATAGGATTGGACGATAGATGGATGGACATCATTTTCTTTGAGGGTCCTTAACGCTAAGGAGCGCCACAAACTTGCCTGTCGGCAGAAAGTACATACCAAATATCAAGCAAACATTATATGTATTTATCTATCTATATCTATCTATCTATATCTATCTATCTGTATATCTATATTATATCTATAGAGAGATAGATAGATAGATAGGTAGATAGGTAGATAGATAGATAGATGGATAGATAGATATCACCAATAAGACATGTCGGCAACAACATTTTTCCATGTATCTGCACAATCCGTTAAGGTCCATCGTCTTCAGTATAAACGAAACAGTGTTCTTAAAAACTAAATACAATGGAAACCTAAAGTCTGGACCAATAAGCCCTCATATTAAGAGTCAGTACGAGGAGGGTGGTATGTAAACACTACACGCAGCAACCTTGGACAGTAATGAGTTAAGGTATGAGGCACTCATAGGTTTCTTCTAATGTGAAGAAAACCACCAATTGGCAGCAAGAAAAGAACTATCATCGCATCAAAACAATAAGCACCATTAGCTACAATATTTTCTCTCCTTGTGCTTAGCGTGGTGGACACCTGCGAGTAAAGGCAACCCCACTGCTGCTGAACGTGGAGTGGTGTACACAGTCTAAGCAGCTTTCCTTTGGTTGAGTAAGCGCCCTGCTAGTGTGGAAGACGTAGTGAGGCTGGGTTGGTGTGAGACGCAAAATACTGGGTAGAGAAACTTTGAAGTTAAGAAGGTCTGAGGCAGAGAGGAGGGGACACACGGCGAGTGTGAGACAGGTGGGGTGTGAGAAGGCGGGGGATGTGAGACAGGCGCCTCGTGAGGCAGGGAAGGACGCAGGGAAAGAAAAAGAGGTAGAGGGGGTATGAGACTGAGTAGAAAACAGGGAGAGGGTGATTAGGGAGAGTGTGCGGTTAGGAAGAGTGTGAGGTTAGGAAGGATATGTGGCAATGGGGCTATTAGGCAAGAAATGTGTGAGACTGATGAAGAGGCTGGGAGAGTAAAAAGGGTACCAAGGAGAAGAGGACACGGACAGAGGATGCGTGTGCCAGGGTAAGAAAAGTAAGTGTAAAAGAGAGTGGCAGGGTAAGAAGAGAGGGTGATTGAAGAGCGTGGGAGACAAGTAAAAGTGTGCGACTGAGGGGGAAGTGAGGACAAAGTGCCTAGCAGGGTAAGAAGTGTAGGTGTGAGTAAGTGTGGCAAGTTACGAAGAGAGGATGAGGCAGGGGTTTGTGAGGCAAGGAAGGATGTGCAAGAGAGGGAAAAGAGAGGGCAAAGTGCCTGGAAGGTGAAGAACGTGGGTGTAAGGAAAAGGAGAATGGTGTGAAGACTGGCGGAAAAACAGCGCACGCGCGCCTGTGTATGTGTGTGTGTGTGTGTGTGTGTGTGTGTGTGTGTGTGAGGGGAGGGGGAAGGATGAGAAAGTATGGCTGAGCAGTACAGAAATGAGTGAGACGAGAAGAACGAGAAAGGTAAATATAAACGTGTGTGAGAGAAAAATATGATGTTAGGACTACGGGCAAATTGGATAGGGAGGAAATGGGGGTGTAAAAAATAAAATTGCTAACGAAGGGCAGAGTGTGCCATGACGCTGAAAAGGAGAGAGAAAAGAAACAGAATAGTGAGAAAAAAAATACTGGGAATACTGTCAATGGGTGTCTAAACGGGGAGGGGAACTGTGTGTGAGGCACGGTGGAATGAAACTGAGAGGTAGAAAAGAACTAAAGTGAAGTTAAAGATAAGTAAAAGTTGGTCAGTAAGACAGAGTTTAAAGTGCAGGGTTTGAAATATGAAGGAGAAAATATGAGTGAAATAAGAGGTGACGCAATTGGAAGAGAACATGAGTTGTGGAGAGAGACATGAAGGTGCGAAGTTCAAGAAATGAAAGCCACAATAAGGGAGAAAATTGGATGCAAAAGTGTGACACAGGAATAAAGCTAATAAGCAGATTAACGAGTGTGAAAGTGAACTTGGAGACTCAAGGTGATGAGTTACATAGAGGAAGTTTGGAGAGAGAGAGAGAGAGAGAGAGAGAGAGAGAGAGAGAGAGAGAGAGAGAGAGAGAGAGAGAGTTGTACATCTAGAGTTCTATGACTATTAAATTATTGATGATACGAACAGATGATTTTATTCAACAGAAGATGGTGGTATCTGTGGTGGTGGTGGTGATGGTGGTGGCTGTGATGATGATGGTGGTAGTGGTAGCTGTGGTGGTGGTAGTGGTGGTGCTCGTAACATTGATGATGGTAGTGGTAGCTGTTATGAAGGTGGTGGTAGCTGAGATGGTGGTGGAGTTGGTGTTGGTAGTACTGTAGTTTATTTGTGAAATAGCAGCCGTGGCAACAGAGGGCATCACAACACCCCCAGGAGGCGACCATGGAGGGATAGGTAGGGCACGTGGGACTTCCGAACGATATGGGCATACGTCCCATACGGCTGCACGCCCCTATTCCACGGAGTGCACCCAGCTCAAACATCTCAGTACGGGTGCATTATCCTCCAACCGGCCCAGCCCTCGTCAGGATCGGAGTGGAGCAAATAAACCAGCACCAGACAGCATCTCAGTGATGGCCGGCAACCGCACAAACAAAGCTACAGCCTGTAGTCATACACAAGCAACAGCCTGTAGTCGCGCACCAGCAACGGCCTGTACTCATGCACCAGCAACGATCTGTACTGTAGCTGTGCACCAGCAGCAGCCTGCAGCTGTGCAACCGCGATGGCTGGTTGCCACATGCCTATGAGTCTGCCAATAGCTGCTCAGAGTGCTGTCCACTCCCCTGCAGAACCCGTGACGGCTGGTTGCTGCATGCGGGGAGAGAACAGCATGCCCTCTCTCCTTCTGCAGCTACCACAAAGGACATGACACCGGTGACGGCCGGCAGCCACACCAGTAGACAGGGGACGGCCTGTAGTCGCCCCTTGCCTACATGTCACCCTTCTCATGCGAGGCCTGTGGCCGCACCTGTAGGCAGGTGACGGCCGGCAGCTGCACTTCGGCTGCGGTCCTGTCAGGGAGTCGAGCCCCAGTGACAGCTGCTTGCCGCACCGATGGAAAAGGGACGGCCGGTAGTTGCCCTCCTCCTGTTGCCCACGGGACCTTGGCGACGGTCAGTGGCCACGCCAGGGAGGGACATCCCAAAAGTCCCTCACCGCTTGTGGCTCCACAACCAGAGGGAGACCCCTGCTCGAGCTGCCCCACCGCTGGCAAAGCGAGTACCACCTCTAACTACCCAGCCCAAGGCAGTCTCCAGAAGGAAAACCTCCCGGCAGTGGACTGGTGGAAAGGACTTGTATCGACCCCGGGGCTGCACTCTATCCAGCCAGCACCTGAAGGTGACCAGCACCTGTCGGACTCCTGGCACCAGCAATGCTGCAATCCTACCCTGACGGCGAAGCAGCGGGAGCGAGACTGCAGCAGACAGGCCCTCCACGCCACCCTTAATTCCCTGGGGTGTAACCTCTCCAGCCTGGACGAGGAGCAACGCCCTTCCCACACCGGGGGCCTGCAGGAGCACCTACAGAAGATATTTGGCCTCAGTCTCGAGGGCCAAACCCCTGTACCTAGCCCCTCCAGTTCGGGGCCCTTCACCACACCCAATGCACTCCGGAGGACGACGTTCCTACGAGTAGTTCGGTGCCCACTAGACGAGAAGACACCTGAGGGGACTCAGCCAACGCTGGACCGACCCCTTTGAGCCGCCGGACGACCTCTCCCTTGCCCCTCGTCCCTACCGTGACTGTGACTTCCATGCCCATGAAGTAAAAGTGAAAGTGACGATCAGAGTACAGTGACAGTGTTTAACAACCTCAACTCCACTATCCGTGAGGTGAGACATTAGCATTATTCTACCATCCTGCCTCACTCAGTGAACACGGGACATGTGTATGATTATTCTAAAATATTTGCAGCCCAAGAATTAAGTGTACTCCCAACTTATGTACAGTGTCCGTCCGCCTGTCCTCGAGACTGCCGGTGTCCTGCGTGATACCTGTAATATATATCTGCCAGTCCGAGCTTTGTCTTTGTATAGAGTCTTGTGGATTGCCTAGCTTCCCTGTATTAAGAATTTGGCAATATACATGTAAGGTTGTTGTCCTGTCTTTTTATGCCCTGTTCCTCTCAGAGTTGTCTTAGCTCCGGTCTAGAAAAGGAACCCAGCTACACCTTAGGTGTTGCTAGGACGGGAAGCCGACCTAAAAACACCTAGCATAACAATTTGTTTGTCCACAAGATATCACAAAAAGTTATTTATGAATTACAATGAAATTTGGTGAATTAATGGGTTGGGGAAATGGAAGAGTTGATGAAATTTTGGTGGTGATCTGAGTTCGAATATTTATCACCATTAATGTTCTCTCTTCACTCCTCTGTATTCGTCATAATATTAGACCTCCAGATTAACCACCAGTGCATTCTTTCTTTACCGTTGATAACGTCTGCCAATGAACAGGCGGTCTGGAAAGATCAGAACTTAAATGGAAAAGATGTCATTAAATCGAAAGATTAACCTGTTCCGAATGATAACGTAATATTTCATTCTTGCTACCTCCCGACAACGTCATATACTTTTGAAAAGTTCTTTCTGACTAGGGGGTTAGGTGTAGGTTTTAGAGACCACTATACTATAAAAACTCTCCCCGTATATGAATTATATCATCTGGACATAGCAAATGTAAACTAGTAGAATAGATCACTTGAGTCGTAGGGTTAACTCTTACTCCCTTCCTTCATTGCCATTACCACATTGTGCTTTATTCATGATTTCATCGCAGACTAACCACAATCTCCACAGAGCTCATATTCTGCACTTATACCATTACTACTGACTCACATTGTGTTTCCTTCTTACCTTCTTACATTCCACCCCGTTCCTTACCAATCAGGCTTTCAGTATTATTTCAGTGACTTCTACTACAACCACCACATCTTTCGTCTGGTTCATTCCATCGCAATCCCTTCTCTCCCTCCTATCCGTTCTTTCGTACCATCATCAATTCCACTTTATCTCCAAACAGACGCTCATCACTATTTCAGCCACCACCACCACCACCACTTCATTATCTCTTACTACAGATCCACCGCCACCACCACCATCCCAATGTCATATTCATCACTCCAGATCTTCCAATTCAGGCCTCATGTTTTGCTAACTCATAGCCACAAACTCCATTCGAGGTCATCTAACTTCCTGAACCGACATAGTCTTATATCCTGAGCTACATCGATATGAATGCAACACTTCTAAGCTAGATTTAGGGAAGTTTATTTAAGAAGAGTTCGTGTGAGTGATGCAGAACCATGATTCTTTTGTTTTTACATTAGAAGAGCACACGACTGAAACTATATGAAAATTCTCTCTCTCTCTCTCTCTCCCTCTCTCACAACATACGTTTGTCTGCCTATCTGTATATTTATCTGTCTGTCTGTCTCCCCTCCACTGAGTTTGTGTGTGTGTGTGTGTGTGTGTGTGTGTGTGTGTGTGTGTGTGTGTGTGTGTGTGTGTGTGTGTGTGTGTGTGTGTGTGTGTGTGTGTGCGCGCGCATTCCACTGTCACACTCTCTTCCCGCTTCACTGTAACCTGGCCACCTGCAGTCAGATTCTCTCACGGTCGCTTCACTCTAATGTAAGGGCTGGGGTTAGGATATTTTCATATTCTTGTTGTTCTTTTACTGTTTGTATGAAGTGAGAAACCTGTACTTTACACAGGAAAAATCATCCAGTATGTTATACCATTAGACAGGGAATCAAACCCGGGACTCTCAGGTATGAGCCAGCCAGCAAATCACTACGCCACGACCAGGTAAAAGTTATCTCACATCGTCACAATCCCGCAACCAATGTCCCTCCGCCCCCACTGTGGGCCTGAAGAGGATGAGATAATCCCATGGCACTCGGGCAAGTACTGGAGATGCTTTTAATCTGTCCAAAGCCAGGGGTTATCTCATCCTCTTCAGGCCAACAGTGGAGGTTTAGGAGTATTGGTTAAATGATTGTGACAATGTGAGATACTTTTACCTGGTCGTGGCTTAGTGGTTAGCTACCTGGCTCTCACCTGAGAATCCTAGGTTCAGTTCCTGGCATAATGGTAATATATTGGACTGTTTGTATACGTTTTATTTGCAAATGCTGGACTTGAACACCCATAATTATCTCTGGCATTATTACAGACTACTGTTTGTATCCGTTTCACTCGATTTTTACTTTTTCAGTTTCTTAACTCTGTACCTCTCACTAAACTCTATAGGGGTCCGTTCCGTCTTACGAACGGATCTGCTAAGGATGCGCTCATATCCCTTGTGGATTGTTTTCATCTTAGGTAAGGCAAAGATGTTCTCTTAAGATGAATAAAACCTTGTGACAGCAGGAGATAATATAAATAATTACAGGATGGGACTGAAATTCATATGGAGATACGGAGCCATAGATTACAGCAAGGCTAATGCTAGGTATCGTGTGCATTTAGTTGGTCATTTGACCGTTTTTCCAGGTCGTATAGGCTTCATTGCTCATCCTTTTTACCGATTTATCTTCCCTAGTACACCATCATATTCTCTTATATGGTATATTTATTTTGGGGATAAGTCCCTCACATCCCGTTTATGTTACTTTAGGACCACCAGCTTCTTCCTTCACCTTTATCATTACCCGCCCCCTCCCCGAAGGGGCTCGGAGACCGGTATTGTTTTCACTCGGTTTGTCTGTTTGTGTGCTTGTTTTGTCTGTCTGTCTGTTTGTTTGTCTGTCTGTCTGTCAGTCTGTATGTCTGTTATCAACTTTACGCGAAAATACTGGTGCGATTTCGACTAAAATTGAGGAATGATGGGCTATGACCTTCTGATCACCTGATTAAAATTAAGGCCAATCTAGACCAAGGCTCAGGCTGTTGGCAAAAAACAAAACAAAAAAAGTAAGAAAACGGGGAAGGGTAAAAATCGTGTTTTCGACTTAACTCCTTTTAAACTCATCACATCGACATGAAACCAAAACCTAAAGGTGCATCTTTCAAATCTGCATCCTATGACATGCCTCATTACATCAGGGGTCACCCCCCCGGTTAACGGTAGGGTAGTCAATGTCACGTGCGTCAGGCCTAAAAATTCAGCTGCATTTGTGATCGCTTCTGCACAATAGCCATCCAGTTTCTTCAAGCAAAGGAAACTTTCCTTGAAGTTACCTTCTGGTGGAACATAATGCACACATACAGCGAGCTGTTCTGTGTGTCCATCTTTGGCTTCGTCGTCATTTCTGCAAACATCTTTGATTCCTTTACTTCTTGAATAATCTGTACCGTGACCTCTTTGGTGCAACATCTGATTAATTCATTTTGAGAATAAGACGAGAGATATGTACAATTGGCAGCAGCTTTGTATCTCTGCAGGAAAGGGTCAATCTTTTGCAGCAGCTGCGTACATTCAAGGAAGTTCCCTTGGTTGGGGGTGTCATCCACTTCATTGTGGCCATGAAAAGAAATAATCTGTTTGGCTAGAGAGGCAGTAACAGAAATAATACGGCATAAATACTCCCTTCTTTTACTGATCTCATCTACATTAGCAGTTTGTAGCTGCTCACCATGAACTTTACTTGCTTTATAGCTCATCCATGCCACCATGGAGGCCTTGTGTAATGAAGTCTTCTCACGGTCCCTAAACGAATCCAGAGCCCTCTTCCAGTTGCTGTAGCCAGTAGAGGCTAGACCATCTTTCTTTTGCCTACATTGCTGCTTGCTGAATAGTCTGCAGCAGAAGCAGAAAGAGGAATTTTGGGTGGCTGAATATTCTAGTCAGTTATAAGTGTCGTACCAGCACCTCTGAAAGGACCCCTTCTGAAGTCCAAATTGTTTGGAAGGAAACTGGATATCTTTTACTTGCTTTGGACCTGTGTCTGGGTTTCCTAAATCTGTCTTATTAGAGCCTCTTCCTTTTCTCCCCTCCTCTCTATTCCCTGGCTCGTCTGTGAAGCGGCAGTAAACGACAGGTTTTAGGCCTTTACTTTTATCTTCCCACAATAAAACTCATAACAGCTCAATCAACTGTTTCATTTGCTCTATGATTTACCTAGTTAACATTTTTTCCTTTTATTTTTGCAGGTTTTACTAATAACTCTCATTTATACTGAATTTTTGTTTTATTGTCATACATTAGCCTACATTTGATTTATTTCACATCTGTTATGCCATGTGTCTAATTCAATCATCACATTGTCTTCTATGCTTTTCCTTTATATCTCTTTTATTCTCCTATATAAAATGTTTTGAACTACATTTTACTTATTACATGTGATGCGCTATACAAATAAATGTATTATTACTAATTGCTTATTGCACACACACACACACACACACACACACACACACACACACACACACACACACACACACACACACATTAACTAACTAGTCATCTTTGAATGACATGCTAATGTGTATGGGGAAATCAAACAAAATACGCAAATAATGGGTCATTTTTTTCTTCTCAGTAACTGAAAGTGGCACTGACTGAGTAAACTTATTTTGCTATAAGAAGATGGAGCTATTTACTTTGTAAATAATACTAATATTACAATATCACAGTGCGTGCAGGCTAGCTACACACACACACACACACACACACACACACACACACACACACACACACACACACACACACACACACACACACACACACACACACATTAACTAACTAGTCATCTTTGAATGGCACTGTTGGCACACTAATGTGAACGGGGAAATCATACACGCTCAAATAATGAGTCGATTTTTTTCTAAATAATTAAAAGTGGCACTGAGTAGACTTTTTTTCCCAATAAGAAAATGGAGCAATTTACTTTGCAAATAATATTATTATTACAATATCATCGTGAGTACAGGCTAGCTTGACCAGTGGTTCTGAAAATGATGTGCCTTGGAATTATTCTTATATGATGGTTAATTTACATTGCTATAATCAAAAGTGTGCCTTAAATACTTGGTGTGTCTTGTGTGACAAAAACGTTTGAGTATCACTGAGCTAGAATGACCAGTAGCTAGCTGGCTAAAGAGCCCTCTACTTCACCAACCTGAGCTTGTAGACAACGTAGCGGCAGTGGCAATCTCCCGTCCTGACTCATCTGCTGCTACAGCAACAGCAGGAAGTAACTCTTCCTCAGCCTCCTCTAGCCCTGCAGGCTGCACCTCATTGCCTTGGTCCCCTTTCTTTTTGAAAAAGCTTCTTATACCACAGCCTCAGGTCGTCTTAGCTACCAACAGATGTCAGCAAGCCCTGTATTTTGTGCTCTCTCTCTCTCTCTCTCTCTCTCTCTCTCTCTCTCTCATGCGTGCGTGGGCTGGCACCACTGCATGACTGATGGCTGACTGGCGAGTGGCCGTGAATACGTAATAGGAATGAACGTGAACTGGACGGGATTATACCGAATGTTTTCCGTGCAAGATCTACCAGTTCTAGTATTAACAACATGATTTAACATTTTGCGATGGCCCCGGCCGGGTCTTCGGGCAGTCTTTTTTTTTTTTTTTTTTTTTTTTTATAAAGAAAAATAAAAAAGCTACTGTTTTTGAGATCCGGGCTATTCATAAAACATTTGGGGCTACAGCCCCCAGTGTTCAGGCCTAGCTATGCCAGTGTTCTCAACGTTTGATTGAATATTAGCATTATACCTTTCCTTTTTAATGATATCGCTCGAGTTCTTTCTAAGTTTTAACAACATGCCTCCTGGATAGCATAACTTCATAAAGGCTTCTGCCAAGCATCTAACCTCATCCTTATGAACTCATATTTCATACAGATTATACAGTAATGAGTTCGTAGAGGATAAAATTTAATACTTTATTATATGCTAGACTTATGTACGGTAGAACAATTATATGCAACGTAGGACAGACTTTTCAAAATGGAAGAGTTTCAAGCCACCTTTTGCAATCTCCTCACTACAAGATAGTCCTCGTAAGTTTAATTAAATTTTTCGGCAAATAGTACGAATAAATTTTTTGGGGAAAATGTTTCTGTGATGTGCTTGATTGTTAAAACTGTGATCATAAGTCTGGTTCAGACGCTCCTTAACATCTTTCACATCAGCTTTTGTCTCCTCAGAAAGTGTATCTACGAAGAGTGTTATCGGTGATATAATCTAGGGCTCTTCAAGAAATTGTCATTAGGGAGAATTGTGTGTCGTTGAGAGGAAATGCCACTGAGAGTCATAAAACAAAAGTTTGTATTTTAGATGGCATAGAAGTCTCCCCAGTGTCTCTTCATTCTCTATTTTGCCTGTTGCACGTTAACATTTTCTTTCATGTTATTTCCATTGCTATAATATCCACATCCGTTCCATCAATCATATACAATAGGATTTTGAAGTGTAATGTGTTGAGTAAATCTCCAAAGATGAAGGATTTTAAATTCTCTAGAGCCACTCAAAATACGACTTAAAATTTTCATGACTGTATGAGGTAGAAGCAAAGTCAATAATACATCCTTGCTCATCCCGGAGTTTGGGGGGTCATTCTCACCCTCTTTATCGACTCCAATAGCCTCTGGATCCGTGCCACCAGAACATTTGATCTTACCCATTCAGTTCAGTGGCGTATTATTTCTTGTAGGTCTTGCAACATCGAGATAATTTCATTCGACTTTGTAGAAACTTCAAGTTGCAGGGGTTTTATTCAATCATTACTATCCCCTGCACTATCAGGGGACTTTGCTTGTGTACGTCCGTGTGAACCCGCGTACCTGTATTATTCTTGTGTATCAACAGTTTCATCTTACACTGCATTTTCCATTTCATATTTAGAAATTATTTATCATGTTCGCTTCATTCCTGTTTTGTCGGTAACGGAATCGTTCCCCTTTGTGTTGGAACATGTACTGATGATATAGATAGATAGATAGACAGATAGGCAGATAGATCGATGAAGAAAATATTAACAAAGTGACGTTACTAAGTTATTAAATCACGATGAGAAAGAAGGGACAGAACAGGATTTGATATGGTAACAAACTTTACTGACATGAAGATGGTGAGACATGGGATATGAGCCGGAAAAGTTCTTTTAAAAAGTCATTGATTAGCACCATGGCCAAAACTTCATTACGGTCATTATGAATACGGCAGGTAAGATTCGGAAACAGAAGAAGTAAATAGGGTATAGAACTATTGTCACACTGCCAAGCAAAAATGGGTCATACCTCTGTTCACTCAGCGTTCAAGCAACGTTTGAAGCTTGATGACAGTGGGAAGTGTGAGGGCCTCGGGCAGCACTTCATGACTTTCCCTGGAAGGATAATTCTTACCATTGTTGAAAGCCCTCCAGGTGTTTCAAGAGCATTACAGAGGCTGTTCTGTCCGGCAAGGAATCATACACTCCATTCTATGACGGTTTGAGTAACGCTTAAAAAAAAAAAAAAAAATGGTTCCACTATGCTTACTCTAATGGTAATGTTATAGTAAACTGAGGAATCGGCTACAAACCTTAACACAATAAAGATCAGCTTAGGGTGCGATGTCAGGCGATTTTTATTAAAATAGGTGAGTCAAAGATCCTTGACAATGTTTTTACAGTAATACTTGGCAAGTCACATACTGGAGGGCATGTGGGAGTACCTTTGAATGGGACAACAAACTTCTCACAGACATTGCTAGTAACAATTTCGCCTCCAAATATACACTGCACTGATCGGGAGAGGGGGGAGAGGGAGAGGAGGGAAGAACGAGAGATAGTCAGTGAGGATGAGTCACTGGGTTTTATTGGGTCTGGAGGTTTTATGCGGTGCATCGAAGAAGAGTGACTGGAGTTTCTGAACCAGGTATTTTGAGTGATAACTGTATGGACAATGTAGTAAGATGAGCGATACTGAGTCAGTGAGGCGATGAGTGGGGCATTTGAGGTGGTGAAACGAAGGGTTAGGAGTAGAAAGGCGAGAAGGAGGATGAATTAGATATGAAGATGTGATGATATTGAAAAAATGATTTGGTGCCAACAGGTATAACTGGTTAAATTTAGATGTGGCAAGACAGGAGCCAGATACGATTTATGCAAAGTTACATAATACAGTTGCAGAAATATAGCAGCAGCTTGGCAGAAGTTACGTGGATTTTAGACGAAAGTTTGCTTAATTTTAGATATGAGACATAATTAACGAAGGCAAGAAGAATTTTAAGGAACAAATTAATAGGAATGCTGAATGAAGTGAAATTAATCCCTTTATTCCGAGGACATCATTTGTGTATGTTTAACTATGGTTTAAAGGCAATATCTTACACTTCCATTTGACGTTCTGGTGAGGTGGAAGTAAAGTGAGGTGAGGTGTGAGCAAGATGTAAGGTAACGTGGGGTGAGGTGAGATGTGATGGGATGAAGTGTGGCGAAGTGAGGTATGGAGGAGCTGTAGTCAGAAAGTGAAGTGAGATGACGTGAAGTGAGATGAGATGAGATGAGAAGAGGGGATGGAGCAGCAGGAATGGGTGGATGTATTATTAGGCTAAGAGCCACAAAGTTAGTGGTGGGGTGAGTGGCAAATAGTACAGCAAGTTAGTGAAGCGAGGCAGGTTACCTTTACGGTATGATGGATTTCTCTTGGGAAAGGGGCAGAGATTAATTCATTGGGAAATATGATGATGAAGATGATGATGATGATGATGATGATGACGATGATGACAAATAGGCGAAATAGAGTTGTAAGGTCCCATAGGGCGATGATAAATATTACACCCCTAACAAATCATGGTTCTGCTACCGACAGACCACTTGTTCAGCTAAAATGAGTCTTCACGTGGTGACTGGGTTAGAATAATTGTGCATTAACCCCTGAATGATTGATGGGGGTGGAAGTTTGTGCGGTGAAGCGGATTGCCTTTCATGGGGGCGATATGACTGGGGAAGCGGAAACGGGTTGGAGCTAACGTAGTAGGAAATAGGAATTGAATAACGATGGTAATGATCGTGCTTTGCAGCTGTGTAAAGGTTATTAAAAATAATGTACTGTATACTCAAATAATTATGTGAACATACACATGTAATCATTCATTTGTGGCAATTGTACATTGTGGTTAGTATGTACGTGTAATGCAGATGTCTACTTAATAGTACCTAATAGGTGGGTAGTTTCAGTATGTAAGAAGGAAACAGTGATCATTACATCAAAGAAACTGATAATGATAATTTCACCTTAACATAATGCTGAATATGATGCGAATTTACTAAATATATTGTTTCTTTTGCCAACAGTGGGACTAATACAGCGTGTACCAGCAAAAGGTGGACGCTGCAGAACCTAAAGTATGCCCATGTAAATGGCAGTGCTTTAAGACCATACAGTACGTACACTGGGTGACAATCATATAGCCAACAAATGAGCTCCAGGTGGTTTAGAGATTTTATGTGCTCGAACCAAATTAATAAATTCTACGGTAAGTTAGAATTTATTGCTCACATTAAGTCTCCCAGGGTAGAGTGGCTGGTCACTTTACCTAAAATAGCTCCGGACATGCGAACCTGATGGTGCACTATACAATAAAAAAGAAATGACACCTTTTTATTTTAAAAAATATGGCTATTGTTACTAAGGAGGGAGTTTGTTCTCTTCTGTAAATATATCATGAGGAGCAGTAGTGTTTATTGTTCTTTCACCCTGTGATAGACCTGTTTGAGAGAAGTTCATAGTGTCTGAGAAAGAAACTCCTCTTCATCAATCTTGAACCTCCCGACAATCAATGGATATGTGGGATAAAAAAGTGATGCGCCATGCGATGGAAACATACTGTATGTCTAAGTAACTGAGTGTACTATATGTCCATGTAAGCAACAATATGTCCAAGTAAATGACGATACTATAGTGTCCAAGCAAGTAACATAATCATATGTCCAAGTAATTGACCATAAGCTCTTGGCAATAAGTAACAGTATCATACATCCTAATAAATTAGCAATACCATATATCACCGCAAATAATAGTAGTATATGTTCAAGTTACTGACAACGTTATATGCTCTTGTAAGTAGCATTATTAATTTATTTGTTCACATGAGAGTACTATAATCTGTCCAGCTAAATGACAGTTCTACCGAAAACACCATTTATTTACTTCTCTTAGTCTTCTGTCAGCCACTGCTGTAGTAGTTATCTATTAATCCATTTCCCAATTACTCTCTCTCTCTCTCTCTCTCTCTCTCTCTCTCTCTCATTACTAGACACGAGAGAGAAAGAAAGAGGGAGAGAGAGCGAGAGAGAGAGAGACAGACAGACAGACAGACAAACAGACAGAGACAGAGACAGACAGACAGACAGGCAGACTGACAGAGAACTGATAGGAATGTACTACGATGGAAAACAATGAGAGGGGAGGAGGTAATAGGTCACCAGACGAAGAAAACAGGTGTTAATAGAGACCTGTTCGTCAAATAGGCCTATTCTCCATAAATAAATATGCGAATTAATGAATAAACTTATAAAATGTTGACACTTTTTTTTTCCATTCCGGAATGTCATAGCAAAGTCTCATATACTTTTTCTTGCCTGTTTTTGCTTTAAAGTCTTTGACCAATCACATTACTGAGTTTTTTATTATAATTTCCTAAAGTGTACAGTCGTGAACACTAGAAAATGGACAGGGTAAATGTCTAAAGTCTACTGATCGATGGCAGGTTAATGACTCAAGCTCACCCCCAATACCACAGTCTTCCCCATCCAGAGCACTGATTTGACTGTTGGAAAGATCCTAACTTTGAAGCATCGCTTACTTTCAAGCCTTAGAGAGTATTCCATTTGCCCTGCACACTAGTATAGGAACAAAATTTATTTGATGGCTCCTAACGAAATAATATTAATGATGATGCAGCACATCCCATACATAAGAAATGTCTTTTAATAATATGTTTTTCAAATAATTTCCTATTTATCCGAAGGATGGATCACACTAAAATTCAAATAACTGCAGTGAATTATACTTGTATTGTAAACGAAAATTTATATATAAATGACATTTGCTTTTGGATGACGTTGAAGGCATTGTTTCTGTCACTTTAATCCTTGGTGGTGGGAAACCGGGCAGGCTAACTCAGCATGACTCCCATACAAGAGGAGTAGTTCATAGTAACTTATTATGGATAAAAGATTGTTTTTCTCAGATTACGAATCGCTCGGATTGCTCTTGTACAAAACTCTAGGATCAAAGCCAAGTGGATTACAACATCCTAACTTATGACCAAGAAGTGATAATGCAAAAGAAACTCATTCAAACACCACATGAAAGTGTTGGTTTTGTGTGCTTATGCCGTCTTGAGTGAATACGGATGTTACGTATCACTGTCATATGGGAGGTATGGGCATGATTGCATGCTGAATTCAGCCTCACCTCAAAATCATATAGGATCACAATGTCGCGTTAAATCAAAGATCCCTAATGCTTTTTGCTCGCTTACTGGCCAAGTATACTCAAAGTAAAAAGTTGATTAAACTAGTAATCATGGAGAATCATTACTTCCCATGATCATGAGCTTAAAGAATTCAGTGCAGCATAAAAAAATATATATATATAAAAGAAACAAGAAAACGAAGTTATCAGAGTTCCTCAGTTTTAACAGATGAAAGCAAATCTTTACAATACTTTATCTGCTTTATATGTAAATGTTAAGGAGTCAACCAATTAATAGATACATAAAAATATTCTTAGACACTGTATTTGTAGGGAGTAGACTGTAGCACCAGTCGAGCAGGGTAGTACTACCAAGGTGGATGGAAAGCTGATGACAGGGAGAGCTGGAGCTCCCGTATCATCAGCCCTCGGGAGTAGCTTCTGACCATCCCCTTTTGCTGAACTTTTTTGGTATTCCAGTAACATAGAGAGTAGGACAGCATGCTCTTCAGTATGAGTTCCTCTGTCAACACCAAAGTACATGCATATTACACACTACACTTCATATTCAAAATTCAAACAAGAAAATAAATAGCATCTCATTATAAAGCCTCGGAGTCTCAAGGGGGGAACCATCAAATCCCCCACTGCCCCTCTCCCGGTGACGACCAAGCGAGGTGCCTGGAACCACTGTCTGACTCACTTCTTCATTTCTGCAACATTCAAGGTCTTTCTTCTACCTTTCTCTCTGTTGAACACCATATATCCTTTCAACCTCACCCTCTCTTCCTCACTGAGACTCAGCAGTCTGAGGCAACTGATAGTAAACCCTTTTCTGTATCCTCCTAATTTCTCATACTCATTTCAAAGCCAAAGGTGGCTGTTGTGTATATGTACGCAACAATATATCTTGCTCTCGTGTTGCTGAACATGAATCTTCCGAATTCTTTACTCTCTGTCATTCTCTGACTCAATATATCTGTGCTATTTACTTATCCTTTAATTCTAATGACTGGGAAAAATTCGTCGACTATGTTACTTCTACGATGGAACACATCCTATCAATTTCTCCTTTCTCTGAAATCTCCGTTCTAGGAGATTTCAATGTTCATCACCACATTTGGCTCTCCTATTCTCTCACTGATCCATCTGATGAACAAGCCTATATCTTTTCTATCCTTAAGGACAGGCTGAATGACAGCAAACTTCCAGCGAGAAGGAAAGGTATAAACTGACGGACAAAGGCGAAAGAGTTTACCTAGGCAGGATATAAACAGAGAAGGGATCTCATAAAGCCCATATGCCTTGATAGAATTGAGGCCAGTGATGGCAACAAATACATCAATTTAAGAAATTTCAGCATCAGCCATGATGAAGTCAGAGGGGGAAGTGATGGAGGAACAGCACCAACACTGTCGAAGGTGGAATTGGAGGAGAAAGTCTGTGTAATGAGTTCTACTTTATCTGTAGAAGAAAACGGCTAGAGAACCATCAGAGAGGAAAAGAGAAGGCAAGGAAGACGAGATAAAGTTGTTAGGAAGCTTTTTGGCAAGGTGCCAGATGGAGAAGGAAAAAGTTGAGTTGGATAGTTCAGAGCATATAATACGAATGAAATTATTTTACACAGAGTGAAGAACAGACTTACAATGATTCTGGGCAGAAACATAAAGAGATGAGATTCAGGAGTGGGTTGGCTCTGGTACCTTTTTTATGCCTTTTCCCTGTTATGGTCAGCATTAGAACATGCGTGATTAAATCAAGGTTTTTTGGCAGTAGTCACAGGATATGAGAAGGAATGTATGCTTCCATGCCTGAGAGAAGAACCTCAGTAATGCACAAGGCACACACAGATGGCTCTTGGCCATGGAAGCAATAATCATTCCATGGAAAATCAAAGACGTACTCCCTGAGGGCCTCTCAATCAGCAGCTCCAAAGTGTCACAGCCGCCATTTCTTTAGAGTGTCCATAGGCCTAACTGGATCGATAGGACAGGTAAAGGTGATAAGGTTGTGATCAGAGGAGCCCAAAGGATAGAAAAGTATAACAGCATAAGCAGAAGGATTAGTTGTAAGGAGGAGGTCAAGTTTATTGGAAACCTCGCTAAGGCAGTCAGGGATGAGGGTACAGTGCTGTATAAGCTGCTCTAGTTCATTAACCTCTAGGCACCGGCCATGGATAGACCTATCCACGTCCCAGAACCGGGTTAATTTCAGGAAAATCAATTTTCCCCTCAATTTTTTTTTTTTTCCATTACAAATCAATCACAAATGACAAAAAAACACATAAAAAGCGTGTACTTATTCTCTGTTGGCGATTCGGAGGTGGTGGTGTGGTGTGAGGGAGCTGGTGTGTGCCTGCTGGGCTGAGCATGTTCAAGGTCACGGTGGTGTGTTGGCGGTATTGGTGGAGACAGAAGGGATGATTACCTCACACCAAAATAAGTGTTGAGTGTGTCTTTGTTTCTCTCACTAATTCACAGTGCTGTATGAACACAATATTACTGTACAACTAAAATGGCAAAAAAAACAAACAAAAAAAGTAATTAATAATTAATAAAGATTGGCTTGTTTGATGTTTTCCATGATACTTATTTTCAAACAAATTTATGTCTGTTTAGGTAGTCACTATTATTTACACACTATTTACACATTATTTCACTGTTTTTAGTAATGCTTGACAGAATGATACTCCCTAAAGGCTGACTGTGGTCAGTACAAGTGTACTCATGCACCCATACAATCTCCCCCACACCCCTCAGGGCCCCCTAATATCCCTCCCTGCCACCTCACCCCACCCCACCCCTAGCGATTCCTACCCCTACCCTGAACCAGTATCGGCTGGTTCCAAGGCCACACTCTCCCCATGCCGGCCTCCCACTACCCTCCACTACAGCCCTCCTCACTTCTGGGCTGCCCTCCGACCCCTCCTCCATCCACCCATCCACAGTCACGCCCTCTCCCCCGGCCAGCCAGCGTTACCCTACGCCATATGGACTCTGAGTCCATATGGTGCGCTACTAAGTTCAAACGTGTCCGCGAAAAATTAAAACGTCATATGAAGTGGACCATAGGCCTCTACCAACACGTCATATGACGTGGACCGGCTCCTAGAGGTTAAGGGGTGACCATTCCCAGCCCTCAAACTATCACCTAATAGCTTCAACATCCTGTATTTCAAAATGTTTCGAGTCTATTCTTAACAAAAAATAATAATTTAAAGGATTATTCTTATCACATCATTCTTTCTGATCATCAGTATGGATTCTGCCGGGGATGCTCTACTGGCGATCTTCTCATCTACTTTTCAGACTCCTTGTAATCCTCTCTTTGGGACTTTGATGAAAGCTTTGCCATTGTACTTCACATCTAAATGGCTTTCGATCGAGTCTAGCATAGATTTTTAATTTCCGAACTGCCCTCTCATGGTTTCTATCCTTCTGACTGTGCCCTCATCTCTAGTGTCCTTTCGCGTCCTTCTATAGCAGCTGCTGTAGACGGCCACCATTCTTCTCCTAGTGCCATCAATAGTGGTGTTCCTCAGGTCTTACAACCAACTCTCTTTCTTTTTTTCATCAATGACCTTTTAAGTAGTACATCTAACCTTATCCACTCATATGCTGATGACCACACCCTTTATTTTTCCATTCGCCCTGCAACACCTATCTCAGCAATTACTTCAACAAACAAGGGATGAGGCTGTGGTACATCTAATGTCTGACTTGGCTTGTATCTCTGACTGAGATAAAAGTAATCCGGTTGTTTTTAATGCATCAGAAACCCAGTTTTTACATCTGACAACCCAAAAAAATCTACTGCAGGAGTATCCTCTAATTTTTAACACTATCCATCTCAATCCTGCATCATTTTTAATCATACGCGGGGTTTCATTCTCTCCAGATATATCATACTACCTCTCTTGTAAAATCTGCTTCCAAGGGATTAGCTGTGCTTAGCCGACTCTGTGCCTTTTTACCCCTGCGCGGGTAATTCGCTCCTGTGTAGAGTACAACTCTCATGTGTGGGGAGGCTCCCCACATACAGATCTTTTAAAGGTTTTTCTTATTAACTCTCCTCCTCGTAGTGGTTCCCTTCAACCTAAGTCATTCTGCTGCATTGTTGCAACTTTATCTCTTTTCTATCCCTATTTTAATGGTCACTGCTCCTCTGAACTGTCTGCTTGCATCCCTACACCACTAGGACAGGCGCGAAGCATCCATCTTACAAAAAACTCTCATTCCTTTTCTGTCCACCTCTCTAATGCATGAGTTAACCGTTACTCCCAGTCCTTCATGTATTCAACAAGTCATCTCTGGAACTGACTCCCTCTGTCTCTATTTCCTACTGTCTATGATCTCCAATCTTTCAAACGTAAAGTGCCAAGGCATCTCAAAATCAACGGATCTTGATTTTGGCTCTTTTTTTTTTTTTTTTTTTTGAGGGAAAAATATTTCGGGCTGCTGACCTTTGCTTCCTTCTCTCTTGCCTGTGTGTGTGTGTGTGTGTGTGTATACATACATACATAGAGAGAGAGAGAGAGAGAGAGAGAGAGAGAGAGAGAGAGAGAGAGAGAGATGGGGTGAAACAGCATCCGAGACATGAGAAAAATAGATTTGTGAAAAAGCTTACTCTGTAAAATATGCCATACAACTATTCACACACCATCCAGCCATTTTAAATCCTGGTTACACATCATCCCAAAATGATGTGAACAAAATGTATTTTTCACCCGTTATGAGGAACGTGGTATACTTGTATGAAAGTGGTGCATGCATCCTTTGTAGTTCCTCTCATTTTTATTGTTGATCTTAATATTTTATGCACAACTGGAGCTGTGCTGTAGAAAAATATGTTTCTCATTGAATAATATTATTTACAACAACAATAACCTAGGGTTACTGTGTAGGGAAAAAAATTCAATATATTGATTGCAGTTTTTTTTTTTTTTATTCCATATTCAATGAAATTCTTCACCAGCTCTCACTGAACTGCACTGCTATTTTGTAAGCTATTTCTCCACCGTATCCTACTGGAGGCGAGTTGAATTGGAATGATGATGGTAAAATGGTGAAGGGAGTTACTTAATCTAATTTGTCACTGTGTACAGGTGATTATTATGAGTAGTTTGTTTTCTTAAACAAATGTAAACTGAGGCAGGAGCAACTAGTAACATATCAAATTGTAAATGGTAACATGACAATTGAAATGGTAAAAAAAAAAAAAAAAAAAGTCGATAAGTATGCCTGACTTTTCTTCTATAACCAAAGTCAAACGTTGAGGTTGCCTTCCGATACAAGAACATTACAAATGAAACTCATTCTACATTATCCTGGCAGTGAAGGTAAACAAAATTGCATTCCAAGTTCACCACTACCACACTCACCACTCGACCTTAATGCCATTTAATTTCCATTCTTGAGGTTGGTTAGTCTCAGGTCTTGAGTATTATTGTAATGGTTGAATGTAATGTAGATAGTGAGTGAAATGAAACTGACGAAATCAGCGTGATAGGAATACTTAACCATTTAATTCAGTCACTTCACTGACAAAGTATAATTAGGAAACCATTCAGTTTCATTCTTACTGAAGCCATAGCAGAGGGAAAACGAAGTAAACATACCTAAATAATTCAGTTAACTGTGTCATATAAACTGCTCTAAAGCTTATGATCCACTCTTCCTTATTGCTTCCTAACCCTTTTACCTTATCAACATCCTCTCCTCCTTCCCTCCCTTGCCCTATACCATATCCTACTCCCCCATCCTTTATGACCTGCTCCCTCCTCCTCCTCCTAACTCAATACTCCTCCCTCCACCCCATTCCTCCTCCCTCTCTTCCTCTTCCTCCACCATATACTGTACAACTTCATCTTCCCATCTCATCTCCTTGCCCTCCACCCAACCCCCTTCTCTCCTCTTCTAACATCTCTACCTGTTCACCTTGTTTAAAAGACAGTCTTTCGGTTAGAACTCTTTGCTCATTATCCTTTCTTTTTTAAAAACTCTCAATAATTCGTTTACAATTCTGACTGGGAAACTACAGCATGAGTCTGTTCTCGCAAGGAAATATTTTTGCTACTGGAACTTATTCCACAATGGACCGGTGTTTCAGATGTGGCTTCCATAATACCCAAATTGGTTTATTTTGCTCACATACCGGGACTTATCCATTCTCCGTGGACGTATGTCAAGTTGAGGGGGGACATCTTTTATATCAAAGGAGTTCAAAGGAAAGGAAAGCAAACAGCAACAGACCTGTTGGTCCTTTCGTTGTTGTTTGGTATGGGGAAGGTTATAAATAACAAAACTATTCTATTAGCCAAAGACAAAGACAGAAAAGCAGGAATGGTTCCCCCAACCCATCAAATTCTCCAGCCTTAGCCGGCAGGAAATAGTGAGAAGGACAGCTACTGGAATTTTCATAGGGAAGAGAGAAAGGAAATATAATATACACTAACTAGCTGAAAGGAAGAGTAACAGCAAGTCAGCAATATTTGTCGATGTTTCTGCACTTGTGTCTCCCAGGCTCGGAAAAAAAAAAAAAAAAAAAAAAAAACATGCACCACAGAAATGCGTTTTTCAGGAGTGAACATACTTTGCTGGGGATTAAATGACAGATACTTTATCGAAGCTGTTACTAAAGGTAAATACTGTATTACAGTTTAGTACATTTGAGGACGGTTTGTTCCATATATTTACAGCTCAATTAATGAAGAAATGCTTAGCTTCATGTGTCTAAAATCGTTTTTTGATAATTTTATGCCCATCGCCTCTAGTATAATGCAAGCAATCAACAGTGTAGTATTTATCGATTGCCATATACTCTTGTCCTCTGAATATTTTAAATACTAATTAAATCTCCTCATGACCTGCATTTAGCTAGGGTACAGAGATTCAGGGCTTCTGACGCTCCTAGAATGGTTTATTTCTCAGTCTAGGTATCATCTTTGCCACCCTTTGCTGTACTCTCTCAAGTTTCTCCATACCTTTTTTGTGATACGATGACCAAAATTAAATGCAGTACTCCAAGTGCGGACGTACTAAGGAATTATATAAAGTGAGGGCCATATATTCTGATTGATATTCGAATGCCCTACCTTATAAATCCAATCAATTTATTGACTTTTTAAAACAGCTTGTGTACACTGTTTGCTTGGTTTCAAAGCATATGTTATTATAATTCTAAGTCTTTCATGGTATACCCTATCAGGTTGGAGATTACTTGTGCTATACCTGGCCCTAATGTTTTTAACACAAATGGTTAGTACTTTACATTTATTAACAGTGAAATCTATGTACTTTGCCTCTAGTTAAACAGTTGCTCATGATCTCATGAATTGCTAGTCTCTGCAATGCTGTATCTGCTCTGTTATATACCAATTTTAGTATCATCGACTAATTTAGAAATCTTACAAAATAATCCTTCATCAGTATCATAAATGTATATTAATAAAGAACAGGACCTAACACTCAACCCTGCAGCACTCGACTTGTAACGTTTATCCAGTCTGATTCTTTTAATTTACTACAGCTCTTTGTTTTCGTCCAGTGAGCCAGTCTTCGATCCACCTGAGCAGGCTGCCACTGAGTCATGAACCTTTAGCTTCTGAAGGTGTCTTTTGTGTGGAACTTAGTCAAATCCCTTTTGAAAATCAAGATAGGCAACGTTAACAGATTTAGTCTTGTCGTTCACGTTCAATATATCTTTGAAAAAGTCCAATAGCTTCGTGAGGCAGGAATGATTATTCCAAAAACCATGTTGTGAATCTTTGTTGAGATGACCTGTTTCTAAGTGTTTCACAAACTTGTCTCTGATAATAGTTTCAAGCAGTTTTAAGCCAATGTTGTTAAACTAATTGGGAGGTAGTTTTCTGGTTGTGCTCAGTAGCCGTTTTTTAATATCGGGGTTGTTTGCAAGCTTGCATTCGTGTGGTATCTTACTGTTCTTTAGCGATAAGTCAAAAAATTCAGATAAAGGCTTTGATATTTCATTCTGCAGTACCTTTAACCCGCCCCATCCCGACCACTTTTCCACCACTGATTCCCCCCAGTCCCGACCATTTTTGGAAACATTTTTTTTTTTGGCTCAAACCTCCGCTTTGGGTGAGAAACATCGAAAATTCATAGAGAAATCGCTCACCTGAGGTTTATAATACTCGATACAGGTAGGAATACCTCCTTACCTTACTGGGTTTTCTAACAGGTTGGCACCAAAGAAAACGAGTTCTATGGGAGGATAACTATTTCACACCACTCATAAACGGTGTTTATTTATTTACTTGGTACGAATTTATATGTAGTACGAGAGTATATCGGTTTTCAAGCAGTAATATAGGCATTATAAGGATTGTTTCACTCACTAACTCATCACCATACCTGACCTTTTTTTGCCACATTACCTGATCATCATTTCTGACTGTTTCTTCCTCTAATGCTATGTAAAGTTTGTCCTCCACATTGTCATTGATTGGGGAATCACTCTGGCCTTGAATTTCACACCGTGGCATGACATGGCTTTGCTGGCCAGGTCATTGATAACAGGTGAATTGCTCAGACAATGGTGTGCAGGGAGGAGGAGGAGGTCATGCTGGGTAAGGCATTGTCCCTGCCTGGCATTTTGTACAGGAAGGTGTCACGTGTATACGTACCAAAAATCACTCGCGAAAATTGAAAATTGTGCAAATTAAGGACCTTGCAACTGATTCGCGTTTATGTATGTCGACGGGATTGGCAGTGATAAAACGTGTGGACATTAAAGAACGTCAACAGGACGCCGTGGGTTAATATGCATGGAGATATTTTTTCAGGCTTTGGTGTTTTATTCTCCTTTAATTTACTAATTTCAAATAGTATATCGCTTTCAATAACTGTAATATCATCAATTATGTTGTCCTCTTCTATAGGAACTGAAGAAACTGCAGGAATCGTATGTGCATTTTCTATTGTTAATACTAACGTGAAAAAAGTGTTAAAAGCATTTACCATTATTGTCTTGTAATCAGTGTGCTCCCCATTATCTGTGATTAAGGGTCCGACTGTTGGAGTTATTACCTTTTTGCTTCTAATTAACTGAAAAATTACTTGGGATTTGATTTACTGATACTGGCAATATGTGCCTCAAGGTTTTCATTACTGTGTTTAATTATTTTGGGGGGTTTTCACTGAAGTGCACCATATTTGTTTTTATGCCTTTGACTCTTTGTTGTATTGTAGCATTTATATTCAAAATATTTTGCTAACAGACAATGATTAATATTGGAGTTCCTTCATTTGGGTTTAGAATTTTTGGCAGATCTTATGTTGCATATTGGAATACATAGCTTGACTGCATTGTTGAGAGTTTCTGGAAAAAAAAGAAGTCCATGCATCATCGATATATAACAGTTCGGCTATGGGATGCCAGTCATTGGCACCTACAATTACCTTTAGTTTATTAAAATTAGCCTTGGCATTGTCTTTATCGAATTTAATGTTAACTATAACTATGCAATAATCGCTTGAACTAAATTCTTCTCCTGCAACAACAGTACTAAGTTTTCTAGGGTGACTAAAACAAAATCTAAGAAGTTAGCACCACATGTCAGATAACTTACAAACTGATACAATGAACCTTTATGCAAGTTTGTTTATAGGTCTAACCCTGTGTGCGAGGTTTGGGCTCCTTCTCATTTCAGAAGTGGTAAATTGAAATCACCAAATATTGCAGTGCTCTGTATACAAATGATTTCAGCGATTTGGTTGTAGATTTCAATGTCGATGTTGGATGATTGCCTGGGTGGATGATGAATTAAGCCAAGTGTGATTTTATTTCATGATTTTTTTCTGAGCTGAATATAAATAGTGTCAATGTTTTCAATACACTGCTTGGTAATTACGACTGGATGGAATCCTGATTTACTATATATAGCAACACAAGGCCCCCTGCTCTGTTTTTCCTTTCATTACTGAAAATGTGATTGACTGGTAATTTAAACTCCCCTAGACAATTTCTTTGCTCAGTATTTAGGTACGAGTCTGTTCATACCAATTACATCATAATCTTCCGTAAAGATATGAGCCTCTAAGTCAGAAAATTTATTACGCAGACTATGCACATTTACAAGAAGAGCTTTAATGTATTTTCCTTTTTCTGATGTGGGGAGCTTCCATTATCTAGAGTGTGATCTGATCATTAGATATTTAGGGCTTCCCTCCTGTGATGACTGTTTTTTCTAAAGAAAAAAACATATTGCATCACTAAGCAAATGACCCAGATGGCCAGAACCAATGGCATTCAAGTGTAGTCTATCTCTCGAAAATAGCTTTCACTGCTCTTAAAATTGGTCCTATGTGCAATGAACTCCACACCTTTGCACAAGTAAAGTGATTTGACCCTGTTATTTTTACTGAACACTTTACTGAAGACATTCCCTGAACGAATCCTTGGGAGTGTGCCAGAAGTTAGAATATTATTAGTTCCCTCCATGTAGCACAGAATCATCTTTCTGTATTTCTCCATCAGCTCCTCTGATTGGGTTCGCACATCATTAGTACCTGGATGAATAACAACAAAGCTATATTTGTCTCCATTCTTAAAAATACCATTCACAGCCTCCCATATGGCATCTACGCCTGCATCTGGCATTCAAAAGTGCTATCGTTTAGAGAGTGCCCTGCTAGAAAATTCCGACTGACCACAGATGGTGTCGTTCCCCACAAGTCTTGCCTCATGCGGCTCATCTTCTATGCCCAAGAATCTGAAATTTATTGTATGTAGTTTCTGGAATGATGCTAAATTTTCTCGCAAACCTGATACCATTTGGCATTGACTGGAACTCATCCTGTAAAGTGGGGGTGAAGTAAAAACAGTGGGAGGAGGATGGTCAACAGTACTGTCACTCAGGACAGCACCGGGTGTTGGCTGAGTGGTGACACTCCCCTCCACAATGTGGCTGACGTAATTCACAGTGAACTCCCCCAGCACATCAGCATTTTGGGTAAGGCTGTGAATATAGTTTGTGGCCTCGGTCAGCTTGTCTTCTAGGCTTTGATGTAGTTTGCACATCCTGCAAACAAAGGAGCAGTATGTATAAAAGAACCGGTTAAAACTACCAGAGCAGGCAACACAAAAAAATGTTCCAGGACATTCTGAAAATTTAAGATACAAGAGTAACTACCCTTTCCCTCCTGGTCCTATCGCCCCTTATGTGAGAGAGATCTGTTTCTCCATGGACCTATTCAACTACTGTGGAAGAGGGAGGAACTTATTCATCCATCACCTATAGATATCCCTCATGGGCAACATACCCATTCACCTATACAGTGTATATCCCTTATGGGCAACATACCCATTCACCCATAGACGAATTACCCTTTCAGGGTTCTTTCCTATTCTGCATGGAACCATGTTCCCCTTGTGGGAAGATTTGAATGTTGCCAAGATGGACCTATTTCCTCTACATGGGATGACTTATTTATTCCCACCAAGGACCTAGTGTATATTCTCCGTGGGCCCATTCGTCAGTGAACGTGTTATTCCCGTAACCACATATCCAGTGTTTTATGTCTCAGCAGCAGCAGCACCAAAAAGAGCCTGCAAGTTATGCAAGTTACCACGCGTGCACACACACACACACACACACACACACACACACACACCTGTGAAATACTACTTGGCTCGACATGTGGGTATGTCTGTCGTCCGTGTGTGTGTGTGTGTGTGTGTGTGTGTGTGTGTGTGTGTGTGTGTGTGTGTGTGTGTGTGTGTGTTTGTGTGTGTGTAAGCCCTTGTTGGGGGTGGGGTTGGTGAGGATGGGATGGGTGAGGATGAAGCGGTGGAGTGGGTGAGGATGAAGTGGTGGGTGAGGTGGTTCTATGCATCGCTAAGGTGGGTGGGCAGGTTGGGTGGTAAGGATGTGGTGGTTGTTTGGGTGTCGTGTCTGAAGTGACTTGTTATGAGTTGTAGGGTTAGATGGGATGGTGAATGGTTGGGGGGCGGGGGTGGATTGGTAAATTAGATTTGGATGGGGTGAGCTCGGTGGATGAGTGAGATTCGAATGGGTGGGTGTGATAAGGGGAGTGAATGGGGTTTGGTAAGAAGGTTGGATGGGCATGTGGATGGTCGGGTGGGTCAGTGGGAGGAGCGAGTGCACATGATAGGTGGGTTCCCAGGGGGGGGGGAAAGGTTGGCGGGATGAGTGAGTAATCAGGGAGAGTTGGGTGGGTACGGCGGGAGGGTTGGGTAGGTAGATGTGATTGATGGCATTGTTGGGTGAGCTCGATGAGTAGCATTCATGGGTGGGGAGGGTGAGTGGCCGGTGTCGGTGGCCAAGAATGGTCGCCGGAATGTGTGGGCTGAGGGAATAGCCAGGGTAAGTGGACACGGTGTGCCTTCAGTGTGGCTGAGAAGATTGCATGGCCGGTGTTGTGGGTGGTTGGTTGGACTGGTGGGTTGAGTAGCTGGATAGGTGCAGAGGAGGTAGGTAAGTGGGTGGATGTGTTGAGTGGCATTGCTGTGAGAGCTTGGTGGATAGCATTCGTGGGTGGGCTGAGTGCATGGCCGTGATCTGCGAGCAGGATGGGCTGCCCAGGTGGCTCAGCAGGGTACCTGACCGGAGATGGTTCAATGGGTTGTGCTGGGTTGGCTGAGTGGTTAGGTGAATTAGTGGATCAGTGGATATGTGGCTTCCCAGCTGACAAGGCGGGAGTGGGACTTGCATGGCTAGAAATCATACAACTGGTCACCATTAACTGGATTTTATTATATCGGTTAAAAGATGGTGGATAAATATTTGGATTCCAAACTCTGTAGATCGGGGTCTTTCTACTGAAATTTGCTGAGATTTTAAAACAATTCATTCTCATGGACCTGAGGTTGAATCCATGCACGTAATAATACAGGTAATAACGGGATAAATGAAACTAAACTTTAATGCGGCAAGACTTGTGAGTGAGTCTGCTGTTGATCTCCGATCCATCCGACTAGCAAATCAATGCATCGGTGGGGGTAAGGAAGGGGTGTTGGGTGGGGAGGGTGCAATAAACCAGCACTCAAGTGGCAGACTATTGGCATTCTTCTTGTCCCATTATTAGTTCATGAATGGGCATATTGTTATACGAGAATATTTTGCCAAAGGTTGATCTTATATACTGCTTTCTCGAGTATCTTCTATTTAGGACTGCTTTTTTCACTAATGCATTCCTCAATATTTTCATTAGAGTATTTGTTGACAAATAACATTACAGCATGTTCTTTTTTTTTTTTTTTTTTTTTTAGCTTTTGTAGCAGAGAGCTATAGATAGATAGAAAGACAGACAGAAAGACAGGTAGAGATATGGACATATATAGATAGATAAATAGATAATACAAAGTTTGCCCAGGGGACCCTCAAAGTAAATATGATATTTTCAAAACGGCAAAATCATCGCAAAGCAGCTGTTAAAAAGAATATAGACACAGAATCCAAATATTTCCCCCGACCCAAAGGAATAAATGTTTTATTCATGAAGGCGGCCACACCTTGGCAAGGTTTCTACACAAAGACTCAAGTCTGACCCTGTGCCACCACACAAATTGTAGTGGCTCTTAACCCAACCTTCCCCTCCTGCACCACTCACAACAACACTCCCTCATACACATTTACCTCATTATCACACACTCTGTTTTTACCACTCTCTCTCTCTCTCTCTCTCTCTCAGTTTTCTCCTAACAGCATTACTTCCTCATGCACTTGTCTCTTACTGCCATACTCACTCTTTTCTTCTCTCTGTGTTGTGCTTGTTCTCTTTCTCGTCTGTCCGTTTCTATATGTATATCGCATCATTATTTGTTATTTTTTTCTCTCTCTTTTTCTCTCATAATGCCTCACTATTCCTTCTTTCTGCGTCCTTCCTGTCTTTCTTCTACCTGTCCTATGTTTTCACCTTCCAGTCTTCTTTTCTTCTTTTCATTTTCCCCTGCTCTCTCCCGTCTTTCTTTCCTCTCTCCGTTTCCTTGTCTTCTTCCTTCCTTCTTTATTTCACTCATCCTTTCTTCCCTCATTTTACCTCTCCCTTCCTCTTTCCTCTAATATTTTACTTACCTTTGTTTTACCTTTACACTTCTTCTTCCTTCCTTCCTTACGTCTTTTTCATCATTCATTCTCCCTCCCTTCCTGTTTTCTTTATCTCCGTCCCCCCTTTGTTTCTTTCCTTCTTATCATCTTTTCATCGTTCTTTTCTGCTTTCTTTCTTTCGTTTTTCCTTGTTTACTTTGCTTCTTTCAAGCTTTGCCTCTTTGTTTCCCTTTTTCTCTCCACCCCTTGTCTCTAGTTCTTCCATTCCTCTTCTTCGTCCTCACTATGCTTATTTCCTTACTTTCTTTCTTGCTTGCCTCTTCACATCCGTTTATGTTCTAGCCTCGCATTATTTCGTTTTCTGTGTGTTACTTCTTTCCTTTAATTTTCCCCTCTGTCCTTCTTTTGAACTTCCTTTTTTCCCAGCTATGTTTCTTAAGTCTGATTTCTGTACTTTTTGTTTTCTGGTCTCCCTTACTTTATTATTCCCCCACACCTCTTTCTTTCTTTTCTCCTCTCTCTTTCTGTATTCCTTTTGTAGTTCTTCCTTTCTTCTTTCCTTTTCTCCGGTGCATCGCTCCTTCCTTTTCTTGGTCTTTTTTTCATTCCTTCTTCCTTTGTCTTCGTCATTTCTACCGTCTTTCCATCTCCTCTTCCTTCCTTTCCTTCTTTCACCCAATTCGTGCTGTCTTTCTTCTCTTCTTCCACACCTTTTCCGCTCCATTTTGTCCTCCCAGTCACACCTCAGAAAACACAACTTTTTCTCGCCCTGAATTTCTTCCACCTTCTTCATCCCCACATTTCCTCTCGCCCTCTTTACCAATCTCTCTCTCTCTCTCTCTCTCTCTCTCTCTCTCTCTCTCTCTCTCTCTCTCTCTCTCTCTCTCTCTCTCTCTCTCTCTCTCTCTCTCTCTCTCTCTCTCTCTCTCTCTCTCTCTCTCTCTCTCTCTCTCTCTCTCTCTCTCTCTCTCTCTCTCCCCCCACTATTCTTACATTAGCTCCTTCGTATCTCTGCACTTCCTTTTCTCAAACTCTCCTTCCCCTACTTTTAGCCTTACCCATCCTCTGGCTTTTCATATCCTGAGCTTCCTTGTCTTTTCCTTCACAACTTCCACCATCTTCGGTCATCTTAGCCTCTTCTTTTGGAGGCTGGGCAGTTGGGGAGGTGGTTGATTGTGGCCACAGAAATGAACATCTTTAAGTTTTTCTTGTAGGTGCACTTAGTTTATGTAATAATTGTACTGAATATTTTTGCTGATGACTTTGATAGAATCTGCATTAAATAATGGAGAAACGACTTTCTAGCCATGAAATGTTTGCCTGGTTACAGTACTTTCAGTTGTGACAAATGGGAGAATGAGTGGCAGTGTATTGATATATATTTTTAAACAAATCTTCATAGGTACTTTTTTCTAACCAACCACTGATATTAATGATGCAGTACACAGTCAAATTAATAATGAGTTCCACAACAGGATGATGATCAGATTAATGTACTGTCCACTACCTCAGATGCAGAAATAGGACACTAAATTGTGTGAACAAACTGTAGAAGTGTGTTACGTCCAGAATACTATCACTTATTTACATTTTATTCTACCTGCTACAATATCAGGCGAATGTCAGTCCTTACACTCAGGGCTGGACTTAAACAGTAACATGCTGGAAAGTTCACTACATAAGCTCTTAGTGCAAGCAACACGTGGAGGAAATATCTTGGATATTGTATTGGTTACTTCAGGAACTTAGCTGATAAAGTTATCACAGTAGATGAAATTGGTACCAACGGTCATAGAACTGTCAAACTTAACCTTAAATTCAGTGACTATCTATCTATCTATCTATTGCCAGACGCCTCAATCCCGTTTGGGGTGGCCACAAACAAATCGCCTCCAAGTCGCCTTGTCCCTCGCCATTTCACTGCCCTGCTCCCAACTCACACCCCCCCTCTCTCATATACTTCGTACCTCTCCACCCCATCCCTCCATCTCATCCTCGGCCTCCCCCTCCCTCTTCCCCACTCCACCTCACTCACATACACTCTCTTCGTCAGTCTTTCACCCTCCATCCTCTCCACATGGCCAAACCACCTCAGTGTGTTCCTCATAACGCTTCCTATCACATCCACATCAACACCACAACGCTCCTTTATATCCTCATTCGTCAGCCTGTCTCTCCATGTGACTCCACAGGCTCCTCTTAAATATCTAATTTCCACTGCTCGCACTCTTGACTTGTGTCCTTCCAACAACGTCCAAGCTTCACGTCCGTACGTTAGAGTTGGTATCACAATACTGTCAAGTAGTAACTTTTTCACTTCCATGCTCACTTCCCCGTTTCTTATCACTGCTTTCAAAGAACCAGCAACCTTTCTTCCCTGCTGTACCCTTTCAAGCACTTCACCCTCCAAACCTCCATCCTTACTCATCACACTACCCAAGTACTTAAACGTACTCACATTTTCCAATTCCTCACCATCCAACCTCGCTGTACATTCACTGACTTCACCTCTCTCAAAGACCATCACTTTACTCTTCCCTACATTCACCTTTAGATTCCGTTTCTTACACACTCTCTCAAACTCATCCACCAAGCCTTGCAGCTCCCCTTCGTCTTCACTCAACAACACAGTATCATCTGCAAACAACAGTACAGGAAGTTTCCAAACACTATCCTCTCTCACCAGGGCCACTCCAACATCCACTACCCTACCTTGTACTTCTTTTATTACCCCATCCATGCACAGATTGAACAACCATGGAGACATGACACATCCCTGTTTCAACCCAACTTTCAAAGAGAAAAATTCACTTAGTTCACCATCTACACGCACTGCAGCCTTCGCACCATCGTACATATTCTTCACAGCATTCAACAACTTCCCATCTACTCCATATATTCTTAACACTTTCCACAATCCTTGTCTATCCACCCTGTCATATGCTTTCTCCAAATCCATGAAAGCCGCATACAACTTCTTCCCCTTCTCTAGAAACTTTTCCACAAAAGATCTAAGAATGAATATCTGATCTACACAACCTCTTCCCTTCCTAAAGCTTCCCTGTTCTTCTCCAACTAATTTCTCTGTTCTTTCTCTAACTCTGTCAATAAGTATCCTACCATACACTTTTCCTATTATACTAAGAAGACAAATGCCCCTATGATTACCACACACTTCTTTTTCCCCTTTTCCTTTGTACAAGGGAATAATTATACCTGACTTCCAATCCTCTGGGACTCTATCTTCCTCCCAGGCCAATCTGCACATCTTCCACATCCATTCTACTACTATCTCTCCCCCATGCTTCAGCATTTCACCACACACTCCATCAACTCCTGGGTCTTTCCCCGATTTAACTTTCTTCATTGCTTCCACAACTTCTATCCTACTGATTTCCTTTTGTCTTCTCACCTCCCTCCTTCTCCCAGCCATTCCCCAGCCACTTATACTCGCATTACTTCCATCCTCTACGTTCAACAATTCCTTAAAGTGTTCTCTCCATCTGCTCACTTTTTCTCCCTTTTCCACTAGTAATCTACCATTTTTATCTTTCACTCCCCTGCTAACTTCACTTCCACCCTGTCTTACTCTTTTCACCTCTTTCCAGAACATTTTCTTACAGTCCCTCCACTTTACACTCAAATTCCTTCCAAATTCCTCATCCACTCTCTTCTTACTCTCCCTTACTAATCTTTTCACCTCTCTCTTTCTTTCTACATATAACTCTCTCTTCCGCCTCTCAACTTCTTCCACGCCCCTATTTCTCATCCATTCATTGTATGCTTTCTTCTTTTGTGCCACAGCCTGTTTCACCTCTTCAGTCCACCACGCTGTTCCTTGCACACCTCTCCGTCTTCTCTTCCTTCCACACACCACATCACATGCTGCACATATTTCTTCTGTAAATATCCTACACACACCTTCCACGTCTCCCATCTGCTCCAATTCATATTTGCCCAATCGTTCCTCCACTTCTCTCTTATACTCTGCCTTTTTCTCATCCTCTTGTAACCTTTCCACTCTCCTTGCAACTACTCCTTCCTCTCGTCTTTCCCTTCTTCTATTCCTCCATCTTACTTGAATTCTAATTCTGGCCACCACCAAGTAGTGATCAGAAAGTCCACTCCCCCAACCTCTATAAACTCTTGCATCCTTTACACATCTTCGCATCCTTTCATCCACACACACATAATCAGTCATTGCCTTCCTTTCATTCAGTTCACCACCCACCCTTCTCATCACTCGCCATGTATACCTGTGGATTATTTTATGCCTGAAGAGGGTATTGGCTATCACCAACCCCCTCCCAGCACAATTGTCCACTAACGCACTGCCATTCTCATCTATCTCAGCAGGCACACCCCACTCACCAACTATTCCATCCACCTTCACATTCCCAACTTTACCATTCATATCACCAATCAAAAACACTCTCTCATTCCTTCCAAACTTTTCCATACGCACTTCTACATTTGTCCAGAACTCTTCTCTCACTCTTCTAGCACGATCTTGCGTTGGTGCATATACACACACAATCGCCCACATTTGTATTCCAACTTTCAACTTTACCCACACAATCCTTGACCCAACTGATCCATACTGTCTTATGCTCCTCTTCCATCTTTTACTCACAACTATACATACTCCTTCCTTTGCCCTCTCATTCTTACCTACTCCTGCACATATACCCCATCCATACTCCCATTCTCTCACACTTTCTCCTCTCCATTTTGTTTCAGTTATTCCACATACATCCACTTTCGCACCCTCAAGCACCTGGACAATCTCTCTCTCTTTCACCTCATCATTCGCTCCCCTTACATTCCAAGTTCCAATTACCATGTCCTTTGTCCGGTCCTTGGTCGTCATCGTTTGGTCAGTCCTTGTCCGAGGCTTATTGTTTGTTTTTTTAGTTAGTTGTTTTCCGGGGAGGGGCATTAACCCTCCCTCAACCCTTTTAGTCGCCATTTACGACAAGCAGGGATACTGGGGGAGTATTCTTGAAAAAAAAAACCCCTACCCCCAGGGGGTAAATTCAGTGACAACAACATAAATTCTAGTTATTAGAAAGTTAAGGGCTACAAAAGACCTGACTTCAAAAACTTAAGAAAATTAGAGGTAGAAATGACTGGAAATCGATTTTTCATACAATGAATGTACGTGATGAATGGAGAATGCTTTTAGAAACAGATAAAGCTGTCAATGTATGTGTACCAATGCATAATAGGCGGCCTGCTAAAAGTTCACAATCAAAATGGTGTAATAGTGACACTGTAATCTGTCTTTCTGCAGAGGAAATTGTTCATCAACCTTATAGAGTCATTAAATATCTATGTATATATATATATATATATATATATATATATATATATATATATATATATATATGTGTGTATGTGTGTGTGTGTGTGTGTGTGTGTGTGTGTGTGTGTGTGTGTGTGTGTGTGTCCTTGTACTCAATTGTTATTGCAAAATTATTGTGTACATTACTTTACTGTTTCCTGGTGTTAGTGCCACCTACTAATGCTATTTCCCTTACCGTCCAGTGCTAGTGCTGCTGACGTGCCTGTGAACATGTGAGTCATGGCCGAGCTTGTGGCTTTTGCGGTTGTGTCCTGGCTGCTGCAGGTCCTGCTGGCCTTGTGTCTTGTCCTGGCCCTTGTTTCGATGGTGCCTCCACCACCACCTAAGAGGCTTGTTTTTTTTTGTTTTTTTTTATTCCATGAAGAGGATTGAGATATTCAAGAAGTTGTAGCAAGCTGGACCATCACAAGGATTGTGGAACACTAGTTACATTACAAGATGCCCCGGACCACGTTGCAGGATTTGTGGAAGATGTTCTGGCAGGGTGATCATGATGAGACTGTGTGATGGCATGAGTACAAGATGATGGATAAGCCAAGCTTTTGTGAGCTCGACCAGGCCTGCCTGAAATGGTTTTGATAACAGAACGACAGTGGCGTGATTGTGCGTGCTGTCAAGCTGAAGGTTTCAGCCAGAAGTTCACTGAACTTGGGATCGTGGATCTCAAGGCATCTGAAGGGTGGCTGATTCGCCATAGGCTGTCCAACAAGATGACCTATGGGGAAGCGTTGGATGCAGACACTGAAGGTGTAAATGTCATATTCATTATTTGCATGGCATTATAATTATACTGTATATGTATATTAACCTGCACCATCCTGGGCAAAAAAAGAAAACTGATACCAGTCTATACTGGCCTATTCTGTTTTTTTTTTTTTTTTGGCTAAATGGGTCTAATACGTCACAATATTATCCCTGGCACTAGTAAAAGTAGTCACTGAAGCCAGAAAGTTGGTTGAATCGAGTCAGGTTGGTGCCACTGAACCTGTGATATCTTCGAGGTTACTGAGATAGCAGAACGGCTGTGAGCTTGTGAACTGATCTCGGATTTTTTTCCGGCTAAATGGGCCTAATGCATCAATATAAGATCCCTGGCACTGATAAAAATATTCACCAAAGCCAGAAAGTTGGTTGAATTGAGTCATGTTGGTGCCATTCTCTCTTTGAAATCCTCAAGGTTACTAAGGGCTTGAGCGTCTGTGAGCTTGTGAACCGATTTGGGCTTTTTTTGTGGGTGAATGAGCTTAATACATCAATATGAAATCACTGGCACTAATAAAAGTAATAACCAAAATCGGAAAGCAGGTTGAATCGAGTCGGGGTTGTGCCACACGATCTCTGAATCTTCAAGGTCACTGAGAGAGCAGAGCAGCTGTGAGCCAGTGAAGACTCCCTGGCCTCCCGCTCTCCTGAATCAGTGTTGTAAACGTAACGGAGAAATGTCTCAAGTTAGTGAGATATGTTATTACCTTCTAATTTCCTTCGGTTGCTTGCAATGACTTCTTAATGCTGCAGGACTTAGATTTATGTCACCGGCGTTTTTGAAGGGGATGTAGATCTACGTTGCTAGCATGGTACGAGTTAATAATAAGAGCTGTATTTTAATTTGTAGTTCACTAACACCGTGAAAATGGTGTCAGTTCTTATCGTTTTTGTAATTTTTAAACAAATCCGAATTTGTCTTGTGCTAATGGGCTACCATGTTATTGTAACCACATGGTGGCCCGTTCGCACAAGAGGTGACTGAGGTACTGTATTATATTTCAGTATATCTCTGTTATCCTGTGACATATGCTTGTAGTAACATACATAAATGGTGTATCATAATGTTAAGACATAACTGCAGAAGAATTAACATGTTTGTTTACTGATGTTATCCAAAATAAGAAGTTTAATATTTGACTTCGTTCCTTAGACAAAGAATTATTTTTTCAGTTTTACAGAATATTATTTTTCAGTTTTACGGAATTGAGCAAGGGACTGAACGGGAATAAAAAATGTAGTAGATGAAATAAAATATCAAGAAAGCATCCTGGTAATTTCCCTGTAAAGCCCTTCTGCCTTGGCCCCCTGATAAATTAAAACTCGAGTCACAGTAAAACTCGACTTGCATGTGAGCAGCACAATAGGCATGAGGCACGAACAAAGGATGAGGTGACCACAAGAATTTTTGCAATCAACAAAGGCAGCAGATACGTGCAAAGGATTTTCGTTAAACATGTCCCTCTCTCATGCAGCTCACAACAATCTTGTGAATCTGTTAAAATACCCTTGGCACCCTGACTAACTTCTATAACTTTTGTGTACAAGTTTTGCTGACACTACTGGAATAAGGAATCTTCGCTCACCACTGAAAACTCTTCATTTCTTCAAGCTTTAGCTACAGCCAAAGGGAACTTTAGACTACGAATAAGAATACATTTAAATGTTAGTCTTAAGTTCAAGTTAGGAACAGTACATAGTAATAGTTGAAACAATTAGTTTTACTAAACAAGCAGCAAGTGACCTGCCCAAGTCTACTAAGGCAAACGCGTATCAAGCCATAAGTGACCAGCCCCACTCTACTCAGGCAAATGAGGAAGTGAAGAGTACCAGACGAAGATCTTTAAACCCTAGACAGGTAACCCGGTGTCCACTGGACCCCAGTTAAAATTTGTTTATTAAAAAAAAAAAAAACGAGGGACCTGCCCCTCCCTCTCCCTTCCTTACTAGTTAGGTAGATTAGCGAGGTGATGGGGTCATTCCTGTATCTGACATTGATTTGCTACTAGCGGTGTCTTGGGTACCTTTGGACCCCGGGTTACCTGAGGTGTAACAAAAAAAATGGAAACCTTTCTAAGATTTAGCCTGTTATTCTTATCGAAAATGTGTGTTACATCCGGCGTTTTCTTTCAGCGGGTATAAGGCTTGGCTGAATTACAACGAATAATTGAGACCTTATATACGTTACCTAGGGATTTTAATAGAATGCAGAGGTATTCTATACAACGTCTAACATTTTATTTTGGCAAAGTATTATATAATAGACAACAGGGGGTTAGACTGGGATAATCGAGATTAAGATTAAGTAATGTTAGGCTAGGTTACGTCGGGTTAGTCAAATTAACCTGAAGTTCAATTACTGACTTCACAGCTTACCTGTTTGAGCAGTTTGGTCATTTCACACATTGCCTAAAACGAACTCGGTATTCTACAGAATTCCTAGGAAATGTGTACAGTTGCTATTATTGTATATCTTGTCTTGAAGTTTTAGGCATTCTGTAGTATACCTAGGTATTCTATACAATGACAGGTTACCCACTTTGCCGGTGTGTGTGTGTGTGTGTGTGTGTGTGTGTGTGTGTGTTTTATGAGTCCGACTCTGTGTGTGTGTGTGTGTGTGTGTGTGTGTGTGTGTGTGTGTGTGTGTGTGTGTGTGTGTGTGTGTGTGTGTGTGTGTGTGTGTGTGTGTGTGTAAAAGAAACAGAACAGTTCAAGCCGCTCGTAAAATTTGGCTAACAAAGTTTCCCCACTGTACAAGTTCACCGAGTATTATCAACACTGTGCACTGACTGCTCTGAATCGTGTTCTTGGGCGAGATTGGAGCTTGATAAAAACTGTCATACAGTCGATTGGTATTTAAACATTGTTGTTATTCTATGAGAACTGAACATAAATTTGCTCTCTTACTGTAATTACTCTCAGTCGATAGGCATTTATCTAAGCCTTCTTCAGATTCTGTAGTCAGAAAGAAGTCTAGAGCAAAAGTTATATATTATGGTTCGTTATAATCTATATTCTATTATCTCAACATCAGTCTGAATACGTCATTTGTATTTTATACTACATGATTTTGGCGTCCGTTCACACTGGTGGGGTTTAACAGAGCTTCAGCTAATACTTCCACAAGATATACTCCCCAGGAGGAAGAAAATCTAGAGATGGCAAGAAAAAAAAAATTTATTTTGCAGAACTCAGTTGGTCAGTATGATGGCGTCGGGTTTTACATTATTATTGTCACTCCATTATTCTTTCAATGCAAGAGTTAATTCTTTAGTTAGTAGAATAATGAAGGATACATAAAAGGGCACAAGTACGAAGAGTTTTCTTAATGCGAATAACATAGTCTGGAGGTAGCACAAACAAGTAAAAGTTGCATCCTAAGAATGAAGCAGTTGATGTTATTTTCAAATATTTCTATCTTCTATATATCCTAATTGTCTCTTATTTCAGTCGAATATATGTTGCCTTGAATAAGTAGGTCTCCACGCATCTGTCGTTTTATTGTGTTTGTCTGTATGTCTGTTTATCTATGTATATTTTTCTGTCAGTTCATATTCCTCCTGTATCTGTCTTTGTGTATTCTCTCTCGGTCTGTATCATGGAATTGGCAACATATCGGTAGCAGAATCACTGGGTTCGATGTCTAGTTAAAGTGTTAAAACCCTTGTATATATATATATATATATATATATATATATATATATATATATATATATATATATATATATATATATATATATATATATATATCTAGATAGATAGATAGGTACAGTAGATAGACAGACAGACAGATCGATAGCCAGATGGATAGATTTTCATTATGGACATTGGTCTATATATTCATATGACGATATGCGGTGAAAGGAATTACTTCATTTCCTTGCATTTGTTGAGGAAGAATGACAGGTTACTCTACTTTTCAGCATCAAATTTTTAAATGAAAGCGACAAGCTAATGTTTGCCACTGTAAGTATAGTGGGAATAGGATATTTTCAAGACTTTTCAAGGGAGAGAGGTACCATTGCCAGGTCGAGTCAAGTAATTTAACTCATTTAATCCAATGGCGTATTTTGTTTTATTCTTGTTATTACCAAACAGCTTTTTAATTTTTTATTTTTACTTAGCGGGAACCTTTTGCAGTAGACAGGTTACTGAAATATATACCTAAGTTAAATAGTCTAGACCTAGGAAGACATTACGAATAAACTTCATCATACTGGAGAAGTTAAGTAAAACAAGATAAACAAACCTAAAACTAGAATAAAACTACTTATTTTACATGACGTAAAGTTGGTCCAAAACTTTTCCCCGACTCTTCAGAAGTGAAAAGTCTGCTTAGCCAGATGCAGTTAGGAAAGCAAAGGAGAGTATAATTCTCAGAAAATTTCCGACCAGCCGTTGGATTTGTCTATTAACGGAAGTTGGACGGAATGTATAACTCCATTGACCTGAGAATTACCTACATAAATCTGGACACTGCAGCTGCTCTCTCTCTCTCTCTCTCTCTCTCTCTCTCTTTCAGTGTGTGTGTGTGTGTGTGTGTGTGTGTGTGTGTCATTCTGAAATTTATTTTGTAATGGGCGATGCTTCTCGCATGATTCTTTTCATACGGCAGACGTAATTTGATTGACAATAATTTTATCATACATGTCAACAGTTGTTTTTATTCCTGTATTCGTATGAAATACCAATTTGTTGCTTGTGGCTCTTTCTGTTCAGAAGCGTAGTCGCTTTCTAAAGAAATATTGATCAAAGTTTCCCGCTTTACCACCAGGGCAGCTTTGACCAGAAGATGCTCTTTGGGACAGTATAATCAAACAATAAAAGAAAATGGCGTTAATAGAAGGAGGTACAAAATCTGAGAAGACTTTTGCTTATAGCTTCTGTAACAAGAGTCGATATCTGGAGCACATGAAAGTCAAGAACCAAACTCAGTTGGGCGTTTCTTGATATACTGAGCTGAGTGATACAGGGCTGTGTCTCGTATGAAGTCTTGCCTGTTACTACCCGAGATGTGCGTAATAGCACATAATAGCTCTAAGCCGGTCAGGTTTTGCTGTGCCTGCAAATATTCTGATCAACCCACAACAAAATTCTTAACAGGTAAACTATGCATTCCTAAATTACATCATGCAATTAGCTTTACACATTACAGTCCCCTCCCCACCTCCCAGCAGACGAAATGTTTCCCGACATGAGATAGGCAGAAGAGATGCTTAAAAGAGGACTAAATTGCTGGAAAAATATTGATAATGTAAAAAGATAATATAATATTATGAATACTAGGAGGCCACGATAATAATAGGAGGAGTATGTTAACAAGGAAGCACTCACGTCAAAAATCAAAAGTAAATGAATGAGATAAATATGAGGAGCCCGTGTATTAGAGATTAAATGGAATGTAATATATATCTATGTACAAAGAGGAGGGTAATGAAATCAGTTAATGAAATGATGGAACAAGAGCAGATTACCATCAGTTGTGTGAAAACTAGTTAGTATACCGATAAAATTATTGATACATTACAGTGATAAGTAATAAACTCCAGTGCTATATGGGATCCTCGATGTCTTCAGGAAGAGCTAAGGCTTCATTATAATAATGACAGCAGAGCACTGAAAATGATCAGAATATGAAAAGTCTTTTCCAGCTTTTCAGAGAATGTAAACAAAAATTTCAAGACATTCCAGGAATGTTCCATGAAACCATTTAATGAACTGCGGGTGAATGTCCACAGAAAGGAACAACTCGAGTAGTTTCTCAATTGCACGGTAAAAAAATAAATATATGTCCAGTTCAACAACTGTGCACAGGTAGATGTGGAGAAGGCGGTGGTGCCGTTGGTGGTGGTCTTGGCGCTGAAGGAGGTGGTTGGGCTGTAGGAGATAGTGGATCAAGCTGCATTTTTTTCACATCATTTCCAGATTTAGCAATTTTCGCTGTTTTTCCCGGCCTCACTAACTTTGTAGCAATCCTAATTTCACTGAGTCTTTTCTCCATACGTCTAACCCAACAGCGACCATGAACCACCATGATCAGGAATATTACAAGGATGAACAGGGTAGTAGGGTACAAAGAGTGAGGGCTCAGGAAGGAGTGATGAAGGAAATGAGATTTGAATATTCATGAAGTCAGAACTGCTTAGGTAATCAGTCATGTCCAGCTGAGAAGTAATATTTACCTCATCAATGGAGAGGTAGAAAAGATATTAACAGGCAGAAATATTTCGAAATTATCAGAAGGAACTACATAATATTGATGTGTCGGGTGTAAAAAGAAACTCTGACTAGATGGGACAATAGTCTAGAGCAATGTAAAGACCAAAAACTTCGAGCAACTTGACAGGGATGTTGGGACAGGCAACACTAACGAACACTGGATTTAGAAAATAGAAGTAGTGCGCGTGGTCTTCTCGATAAGGTGGAGTCAAAGGCTTTTCGTCTCATTAACCTTCCTCTTCTTACTGGCTCCTTTAAACGTCTGTCTCCTCGGCGCACTGTTGCATCTTTTTCTCTTTCCTATCGCCACTTCAATGGTCACTGCTCCTCTGAACTATCTACTTGCACCCCTCCACCACTCCGACGGGCGCGTAGCACCCGTCTAGCAACAAACTCTCATCATCCCCTCTCTGTCCAACTCTCTAATTCAATAGTTAACCGTTATTCCCAGTCCTTCATTTATGCAACAGGTCAACTCTGGAATTGTCTCCCTCTGTCTGTATTTCCTACTTCCTATGATCTCCAGTCTTTCAAATATAGTGTGTCCAGGCATCTCGAAATGAAAGGATCTTAAATTTGACTCTGTTGTATTGTTTTGTTTTTGCTTGGAAGGAACGGTTTGCGGGCTTCTGGTCTTTGGTTCCTTCTTCCTTGCATAAAAAAAAGGTTATCTGAAAAATCGGTATATCTGGAGCCTGTGTGGAGGAACATGCAGAAGAAATAATCTTGACTGAAAGATTACAGACTAGAGGGTTTGCAGGGAGCAGCCGTGATGGCAAGAACACTATGGGGAAATGCAGGACAAAGATGAAGGGATTTTGCAAGTAACGAACGCGACTGTATGAAGTCAGACAGAACAAAGGCAACAGGCATATGGTCGTGAGACACAAGAAAAAATTCAGAGTAGGCTACACAGATACAATGTACACAGAAATGTTGAAAAGCAGAGGAAAAGGAATTAGTTGAAATGGATCAAAGGTGACTGCGGAACGATGTGGGATATGGATCATGATAGTCGAGGAAAGGAAGGTTGCTTCCAGTAGCGGATAGTTAAATTCTAGAAAGGGAAAATATGGTGAAGACTGAAGTTACTCTGAGTCCATACCATGACTTAGCGTAGATATGACATTGGAACAAGGTTTAGAGAAGCATGGCCAATGAAACCATACCCTAAAAGATGAACAAAATCCCCAGCTTTCAATATTGATGGCTAGCGATATCGATACCGTGAGTCAAGACGTAAGGTGATATACAATATATGTTTGACAATTTTTACCGTAGCATCCAGCTTCACTAAGACATCAGAAAACATATTCAACTGAATGGCCACATTATTCATAAGTGTGACAATATTAGTAATTAATGATGAACGTTCAGCAAACTATCCTGCTTCCTCCTCGCCTAGGTAAAATTGTCTAAATTTGCATGATACGCTGACAAATAATAAAATATTGCTAAGCCAAAAATACGACCAAGAACCTGACAACAGATTTTAAGAAGACTTCGATTCACACGTGATCTTTCAACAGGGATATTGTGAAGAAGTGAACCAGTTACACATGTAAATAATTTACCAAAGTCCCCTTACTTCCATTGAAAGGGTTCGTGTACAGATTTATTCGTTGACATGTCTGATCAAAAAGGCGAGTGGGGATCATGTGGTGAACAGCTGACTATCCATCCACATCGTGCTAGAATGAACCAAATTCCGGCAAGAACCAGCAAGACTGTCCACACTCTTCATAACACCTTACATAATATAGGAATCCAAATTAATTTTCATATCAACTAAGTGGTCCTGAGAGGTGAAGAATGACACACACACACAAAAAGTGGGGCAAGTCGGTGAGAGAAGCTTTGAACTGTACTTTTTTTTTTTTTTAAATAACAAAACAGAGGATGGAAAAACAAATGAATAAAAGAAAATAATCCATACAGCAGATTACTGGCATTCTCCATTCATGAAAAAAAAAAAAAATCTGCAACAGTTGGACTTGAGCAGCTGTAGGTTGAAGTTTGGGGGGAAACAACTCCGGGGAAGCAAGTTCCAGAGAGATGCAGTTCAGGGAATAAAGGACTTCTGCTAGGCAAGAGTTCTGCAATATGGCTGTGTGACATTCCAGTCATGAGGGCTACCAGATGTCCGTGTAACACAAGAGAAGGCACGGACAGGTGGCACAATAGATGCAACTTCGTCTGAGCATTTGCCATAAAAGTATCTGTAAAATTATGCTAGGGAGGCAACATTCCTTCTTACTTGTAGGGGAGGTAGATTATTTGTATGAGCAGGGTTATTAATAAATCCAACAGCTTTGTTCTGAATTTTGTCTACTTGTTTTAGTGCAACTTCTCCACATCCATTCCACAAGCATGAGCAATATTCTAGCTAAGAGTGCACGTGACTCTTATAAATTATAGCTACCTGCTTGTCAGTGAAGAAGTTACAGACTCTATACAATAATCCAAGTTTCATCGAGGCAGTTTAAGCAAGTGATCTGACATGAGAGGTCAAGTTGAGGGCATTGTTATGTGAAACTCCGAGAGTTTCAATACTTTCCGAGATGGGAATATTAGTAGCACTGAAGGTAATATACGTATCTGGCAGTATCTGTCTATTAGTAAATTGTATGTATTTGGTTTTACTAGCATTAAATGAGACGATGTTATTTTGTTCTCATTCAGTGATCTTACCTGTATATAAGTCTTGATTTTTGGAAATGGCTACACTGAGCTGAGAGTTAGAGATATTAAACTTTGTAAATGAGTGTTCGAGTGTGAATGAACTGTGAAGTGTTGAGTCGTCTGCATATGAATGGATTAGATTGTGGGTAACAGATAAGAGATCCTTAATATGAACCAGGAATAGGGTTGGTGCAAGAAATGATCCTTGTGGCATGCCTGAGTTAATTGAGTGGAAATTGGAATATACATCAGCTACTTTTACTCTTATTTTTCTGTCGTTGAGATATGAGGAAAGCAGAGGAACAAAAGTCAGTCAATAGCATGGGAGTTTGGGTGGCAGGGAACTGTGCCACACTCTGTCGGAAGTTTTAGAAATATCAAGTTCTACTGCATGAATTTCATGTTGGTCAATTGGTTGATGGATGGTATGAGTCAGGAGGTTGAGTATGTCAACGGTGGATCATTTTTGGCGGAAACCATACCGTGTATCACTAATTAAGTTGTTGGATTCAAGGTGTTTAACTATGTGCTTATTTACTACAATTTCAAAAATTGGATATTGGCTTCTTTCCATGAATTAGGAAATGAAGAAGTTAACAGATGGAGTAGAAAGTGACGAAGGGGCAGCAGTTCAGTAGAAGGAAGGAGGCATAAGGGGTCGAGTAGGAGTCATGCAGAAGGATGAGAGGCTATGGAAGATGCCTTACTGGGTGTTTCCTAACTTTCCTCCCATTCGAAATACCTAGGAGTTCCCTTAATATAATCGACTAGAGTGAAGCAGATATTAACCAATGTAATATGTCTGTACAGCCCTCTCAAGTTTAATGCAAGCGAGTGGAGAGAAGCAGAAATGAACGAATGAAACCTCTCTTGACAACATAAACGTGTTAACCATGCAACCAAATGTTAAAGATGAACATTAACATGGAAAAGTTTGAAAAAAGGAGAGGCAGCATGAAAGCTAGGAATTTGAGGGTGAAAATGAGTAAAATCGAGGACAGTGATCAGCCGACCATAACAGTAACCCATCCTGTACGGTGGCAAATGGAGAATGGTCTTGTGCTATATACTGTAGAACGTCTGTCTACGTAATATCTCAGTTTTGCGTACTGGCTGCAACAGATGGATTCAGATGAGAAGCAGTGGTGTTCAAAGTAGGTTAATGTTAACCCTTAATATGCCATGTGCAAGAGAGAATTTAATAATATAAGTGCCATCTGACTGAATGGTTTAGATCATTGTGGTACTTTCTTGGAACGTGCCAAGGAATTTTGTTACATGGGTGATATTATCAATGCTGGAGGTGGAGTAATGGGTAGCACCATTGCAAGAACTAGCCGGAGAACGTTCAGAGAACTAATGTGTCTCCTGCATATGAAAGGACTCTCACTTCACACTAAGTAAATGCTAACTGCATGAGATGTGAGATGTGTGACAGTGAAACGCTGCCAGAAAAAGACTAGAATGTTGGCAGATTAGGAACATGAAATGGTTAAATATTATTCCTTTACCGACAGGTTGAGCACTAAAGGACTGAAGGGACTGATTATTTGAATTGTATTAGTGATATAATGCGAGCAGGACCACTAAGATGGTTCTGACATGCGTAAAGAATGGAAAAGCTTAACAGTGAGGATGATTATAAATGTGAATATCAAAAGCAGTGTGGCAAGGGTCAGAGTGCCAAGAGGTCAAATGTAAACACCTGTGAGTAAAGGGACTAACCAGAGATGCTCCAAGAAAATGAACATTCTGAATGACAGTCGTCAGGCTACCAGGGCTTTTGAATTGCAAATGTAGTAATCCATCCATCCATTCATCCATCATCCAGTCCTACATCGCCCAATGAGGAGCGTAGGAGCCCGGGGCTAGGCAGTTGGTCCCAACATTTAAGATGAGAGTGACCAGCCTCACTCATCCCTGAGTGGCATTGCATGAGCAATCAACCCCAACCATCCCTTGGATATAAACCTTCACCTGCTCAATCCGATTGGAGTGCAATAATTACCCACTAAACCACCAGGCGCCAAAATTTGGTTATATGGTTACCACCCAGCGTAGTAACTAGTTTCCTGGTGTACAGGAAATCATTTGGCATGTCACTCAGCGAAGAGTCATCCACAGGCAGAAGGAAGAGGAAAGAATGAAGGAAAGAAAGACAGAAGAGGGAGTGTAATGTCACCCGTAGGCAGAAGGACAAGGAAACAATGAAGGAAAGAAAGACAGAAGAGGATAGAAGAAAAGAAGGATCGAGGAGAGAATTTTATCATTAATAATGTTATCATTATTGTATTAAGAGTTGGAGGTATAATAGATAGATAACCCCTTTGCTCATATAACAAGTTATAACTTTTCATACTTTCTACCTTAAGACGAATTTCTGCAACTCAGAGAACCACAAATGACTAAAGAAGACGAAGGCCTCAAGATAAAGTTTTTATATCTATATCAATCTATCTATCAATCTGTCCATTTATCTGTCTGTCTATGTGTCTGTCTGTCTGTCTGTCTCTGTCTCTCTCTGTCTGTCTGTCTGTCTGTCTGTCTGTCTGTCTGTCTCTCTCTCTCTCTCTCTCTCTCTCTCTCTCTCTCTCTCTCCATCTACCTATAGTGTATATATATATATATATATATATATATATATATATATATATATATATATAGTATATATATATATATATATATAGTATAAATATATATATCTAAATATATATATATAAAAATATATATATATATATAAATATATATATATATATATATATATATATAGTATTTATATATATATATATATATAGTATTTATAAATATATATATATATATATATATATATATATATATATATATATATATATATATATATATATATATATATATTTTTTATATGTAGTATATATACAGTATATATAGTATATATAAATTTAAAATCGCTAGAAATTATGCAAAAGCTGTATTAAATCTATCTAAATCAAACTTCCTTCAAAAGCAAGCATGAAAACTACTTAACAACCCTAATGACAATAGAATATTCTTGTCAACTCTTATTTCTTTCAATACTAACTTTAATAAGTCATCTACCATTCCCCCACTAAAATCTTCAGGTGGCAACATTACAAATGACCCACGTGGGAATGCAGATATCTTTGCCAGTACCTTTGTCAGAAACTCTACCATAGATGATACCAGCCAGAATGTCCCATTACTGGAACTTAATTCTCCTGAAATTGCCCCACTTAAAATACAGACAAGATACGTAAAATCCATCCTAGACAATTTACCTACCAACAAAGCTCCAGGCCCAGATGGAATTCTGCCAATTGTTTTGAAAAAGTGTTCCCCTGAACGTGCCTCTGTCCTAGCTAAATTACTCAGACTATGCATACGTACTTCTTTATTCCCAAATTCATGGAAAGAAGCCAATATCCACCCAGTTCCGAAGAAAGGAAGTTCGTCTGACCCTCCAATAACAGACCAATAGCTGTCACATTTTCTCTTGGTAAGGTATTTGAAACTTTAATTAATAAGCACATTGTTAAACATCTTGAATCCAACAACTTAATTAGTGATAAACAATATGGCTTTCGTCACGAAAGATCCACCATTGACATACTCAATCTCTTAACTCATACCATCCATCAATCAATTGATCTTTTTGGAGAAACTCATGCAGTAGCTCTTGATATCTCTAAAGCTTTCGACAGAGTATGACACCGTTCCCTACTGTCCAAACTCCCTTGCTATAGATTAACTTCTTTTGCTCCTTTGATTTCTTCATATCTTAGTGACAGGAAAATAAGAGTAAAAGTAGATGATGTATATTCCAATTTCCACTCAATTAACGCCGGCATGCAGCAGGGATCAGTTCTGGCGCCAACCCTGTTTCTGGTTCATATTAATGATCTCTTATCTGTCACCCACAATCCCATTCACTCATATGCAGATGACTCAACACTACATAGTTCATTCACACTCAAACATCCATTTACAAAGTCTAATATCTCCACCTCTCAACTCAGTACAGCCATCTCCATAAATCAAGATCTATCTACAATCAGTGAATGGGGACAAAACCACCTTGTCTCTTTTAATGCTAGTAAAACTAAATATATACAGTTTACTAATAGACAGATATTGCCAGATTCGTACATTGCCTTCAGTGCTACTAATATTCCCATCTCCAGAAGTCTTGAAATTCTTGGTGTCTCACGTAACAGTGCCCTCAGCTGGACCTCTCATGTCAGATCACTTGCTAAAACCGCCTCAAAGAAACTTGGATTATTGTACAGAGTCCGTAACTTCTTCGCCGATGAGCAGTTACCTATAATTTATAAGAGTCATGTATGCTCTCAGCTTGAACATTGCTCACCCTTGTGGAATGGTTGTGGAGAGGTTGCATTAAGACAACTAGACAAAATTCAGAACAAAGGTGTTAGAATCATTAACATCCCCGCCATTACATATAAACTACCTCCCTCGCAAGTAAGAAGGAATGTTGCCTCCCTTGCATTATTTTACAGATATTTTTTTGGCAAATGCTCAGATGAAGTTGTGTCTATGGTGCCACCTCTCCATGCCTTCCCTCTTGCTACACGGGCATCTGGTAGCGCTCATGACTGGAATGTCACTCAGCCATATTGCAGAACTTCTGCCTATCAGAATTCTTTCATTCCCCGAACTGCATCTCTCTGGAACTCGCTTCCCCAGAGATGTCTCCCTCCAAATTTCAACTCACAACTGTTCAAGTCTAACTGTTACAGATATTTTATGAACGGAGGACACAAGTAATCTTGTGTATGGATTATATATATATATATATATATATATATATATATATATATATATATATATATATATATATATATGTATATATATATATGTATATATATATATATATATATATATATATATATATATATATATATATATATATATATATATATATATATATATATATATATATATATATATATATATATATATATTGCCAGACGCCTCAATCCCGTTTGGGGTGGGCACAAACAAATCGCCTCCAAGTCCCTCTGTCCCCCGCCATTTCACTGCCCTGCTCCCAACTCACACCCCCCTCTCTCATAAACCTCTCCACCCCATCCCTCCATCTCATCCTCGGCCTCCCCTTCCCTCTTCCCCCCTTCACCTCACTCACATACACTCTCTTCGTCAGTCTTTCGCTCTCCATTCTCTCCACATGGCCAAACCACCTCAATGTGTTCCTCATAACGCTTCCTATCACATCCACATCCACACCACAACGCTCCTTTATAGCCTCATTCCTCAGCCTGTCTCTCCATGTGACTCCACAGGCTCCTCTTAAGAAAGCCGTGAAAACCAGTAGGACTTTATACCTACTCCTCTTTACAACCTTGGAATATCCAGATTCATTAGCTCTTAGACTGGGTTTTTCTTAAGGTTATAAAGAGTGTGCCACGTTCTCCTCGGATTTGGTATCTGAGAGGTTGAGACGTGTGTATGGAAGAACAGAGCATATGTGGATGAATCTGCTCCTCAACCACAGGCGATTGTGGGGTTCGAGAGTATACAGTATAAGATGGGGTATGGTCATCTGTCTCTAACAACTTTCGAGCGTGAGATGCTTCATTTCCGTACACTTTATTGGCATTAACATAAACAAACCACATCTCTAATCACTTCACATCATGCCACAGAAATAATCCTCCCATAAAAATGGCATTAGCAGGAAGGCCCCAAAGCTCCCGAATGTAGCAGTCCACTCTTAAACTTGTTTGATTGAGTTTTTTCTAATCCTCTCAGTCTGAAGTGTGCTAAATTCTATAGGGTCGATTCGAGCTAGAAAGAATAAAATGAAAAATACGTCATCGGAGTGAAAGGAAAAGGGGCATTAGGTGTATTTGTCTGTAAGTTCTTTTTGAGCTAGCTTTGTTTTCCAACTTAACCACATTCACCAACGTTATTGTACTATGAGACTGTTAATTTATTCTTGACAGGGAAGTTAGCCTAAAACTGAACTCTGTTTCTGTTACCGAATTCAGTGACATAGCCTCACCTGATTACTACTAAACCAGCTGGTAAGCCACACAAACATATCTGCCAGTATCATTAAGCATCGCTGTAGCATGGATTAAGTAATGATGTGTATCTAATATACTATAGCAGTAGCCGTGTGTGTGTGTGTGTGTGTGTGTGTGTGTGTGTGTGTGTGTGTGTGTGTGTGTGTGTGTATGTGTGTGTGTGTGTGTATTTGGGCAGCCGAAACTACACATTCAAATCGCACCAAAATTGGAGCAAACATAGCAAAAAATTCGCTGATGTGAAAAACTTGGTCCCATCACGATTGAAAAACTTTTACTATATTTAATGAGTGATCACATTTTGACCAAAAAAACGCCGCTCCTGGCGCCCGGCGTAGGATCTCCATAGAATTTTTTGCTCAAAGGTACAACTAAAGTATTTCGGACTTGCGTTCAGACAACTTGGGTTCCATTCCCGAAGCTGCAAATAATACGATCAATTGGTTAGCTGCAAAAAATCCAAGTGACAACGTTACACTAGAACAGCACATAATAGCGAGAGTCCAGCAAGTGCGAGGGGCCCGAAGGGCCCATGAGCACGTGTTGTTATCTATTCATAGTGAAAAGGCAGGCTGCTGGGCCTCGGGACGGACAGTCTAGCTTGTCTGCAGAGTTAAGGAGAGAAAAAACTAGTGTTTCCCCCCTCCCAAGAAGGGAATCACACCAGCTGCGAGCCAATACATATCTAGCGTGGCTCGGAATATGAGCATGGCATTGACCTATTTTCACCGATTCCGAAATCTTAAGAGATTTTCATCCCTACTACACGTGTAAAATTTTGTGATGCTATCTTGAGCGGTTGCGAAGTTATCGTTGTATCAGACACACAGACCTTGACCTACTTATACCGTTTCGAACTCGTAGATTTTCATCCCTACTATACACCTGTAAAATTTTGTTACAATATCTTGAGTGGTTGCGAAGTTATCATGCTAACAGACACGCAGAAAGACGGAAAAACTGTAAACAATATTCGGAGGAGACTTTCATCCCTGCTACACATATGTACAAATTCGTCATGATATCTTGAGCGGTTGCAAAGTTATTGTGATCAAAGACACAGACCTTGACCTACTTTTACCAGCTTCACACGTGATCTTTTTTTTTTTTTTTTTTTCTTCTACACACCTGTAAAATTTTGTGATGATAGCTTGAGTGGTTGCGAAGTTATCATGATAACAGACACATATAGAGAAAAACTGAAAACAACATCAGCTTCGCTATCTCGTCTGGTAAAAACACCACGTTCTTTTTGTACAGCACTCAATGCGTAATTTCCGTGAAAGTCCTCTTTGAGTGGGAGTTATCGTACGTCTGACGTCAACACACCATTTCCCTTGTCGCGTAATCCGGTGATTATTGTTCTAATCTTACTACTTCCTAAAAATTTTAATACTTAGGAAAGCCTCCCGGTCGTGACGGAGTTAACAATCTGTATCTAACCATTCCGTTTATAAATGTATATCCAATGTTCAATACAATCGACCGAAGGTAACAAAAATAAACTTTAAAAATGCATCATCGGATTGAAATGGTTCATCACAAACGAAAAAGTAGGAGGTACAGAACACAGTTTATCAAATCGTTTTTCATGCAGGTAAGTAGCCTAAGTGGGCGTGGTAGAGTCACTGATGACTGTGTGTGGTGGAGTGTTGCCGTGATGTAATGTGGTGTAGTGTGGAGCAGTCGTATGGTGTATCGTGGTGTGGTGGAGTGATGCAGTGTGGTGAAGTGGGGTGTGGGTGGAGTGGGTAGGCAGTTTGGTGAAGGGGAGAAGGGAGGTGGAGTGGTGTGTGGTGTACAGTCTGGTGTGATGGGAGTGGTGTAAATATGTAGTGTGTGTGTGTGTGTGTGTGTGTGTGTGTGTGTGTGTGTGTGTGTGTCATAAAGAGACATAAATAAATATATGTAACAGAAAGAGAAATGTGTAGCTGGAAGAATGATATACTGGTTAGTGTGATCGTTAGAACGTGGAATGAACAGTGAGGTGAATAGATAGACAGATGACAAAAAGGTGGATAGGTATAGGAGCTGAGAGAGAGAGAGAGAGAGAGAGAGAGACAGACAGACAGACAGACAGACAGAGGAAAGGACGGACGAACGAACGGACAGAGAGATAGAGAGAGAGACAGAGGGACAGAGACAGATTTTCTGATGTAGACATATTGGACAGACTGACAGACAAAACTGGACAAAGACAGACAGACAGATTGACAGGACAGAGAGATAGATTGACAGATAGAAAGATAGACTGACAGATAGATAGACTGACAGATAAAAAAAGATAGATTGACAGGGAAAAGATAGACTGACAAAGGTAGAAGGAAAGACTGACCATGGTGTAGAAAGATAGACAGAAAGACAGGTGTATAGACAGATATGTGTAGACACACACAGAAGTGGAAGGAAAGCCAGCTTCACCCAGCCAGACAGACAGACAGACAGATAGACAGACAGAGAGAGACAGACAGGCAGACATACAGACAGACACATGGGACAGACAGAGCACAGACAGAAATACGGATAGACAGATTATATAGAGAGACTGACAGACAGACAAACTGAAAGACAGACACACAGGACAGGTAATATAGACAGACAGGCAGACAGATGCACTGGACATACAGACAGGTTAGCATGTAACTGCAAACCTGTTACTCTAAGAATATACAGATGTGTGGGTGATGGTGTGATAAAATAATGTAGAGTGGTAATGGTTTGAGATTCCTCCTGTAATTACTGTGACGTCAGTTGGTGCTTCAATTTCTTTGCTACTTTCTAACGATGTTATCCCGGCATTTAATACAAGGCCTCTCGCATTGAAAGGGATTAAAGGTTGATTTTGATCTATTTTGCATTCTCTGTCATATAAGGAATAATTATCATTGGGTGTTAGCAAACATAGATAAGAATGATATGGATTAAAAGAGTTATTCTGTTTCCAGTCCAAAGACGTCATAATAAGTGCAGTATATTCATGCTTCTGCAGTGGGATTTTATTCAGATTAAAAGAACAACATAATGGTGATGCTCAAGCGGGCATAGCAGGATGTAACAAGAATGCTAAGTATAAATGACACTATGAAAAAGGTTACAAAAATACCAGCGAGATAGATTATGAGTGAAGAAAAGGATCGCCATGACTCCACATCATCATCATTATCAACATTGATCCTGAATCCAGTTACATGCAGGATTCTGAAACAAGGAGAGAAGAGCACAATGTGGGAATCTCTCAACAGTAAGCCGATAAGATAAATGGGCCAGATACAATCATCCAGACATCATTCATACCTCAGGAGCCCTGGACTCCATTGTAACTTACATCTTTTTTTATTTATTTGTTCATTTTGCTCTCGTTTCAAAGGCATGTATTTTCCGACAGCTAAAACAAAAAAACTGTGACAAATTCTAGACTTGTGCTTCTCTATACATATGCCATCAAACTAACTTCCGTTTCCCTTGGTGAGTTTGCATATCCACCTCACCCTCCATTCCACTCATTCCCATACATTCATGAACCACACCTCCATCCACCCTCTTGGTCTAGCAGGTTTCCTGTACAACAGTAATTCAAAACTCACTCACATAATATCCATTTAACCACCCTCCTTTATCCATTAAGTCCATATGACCATACCATTAATGCACCAACCTTTCTTCCTCCTACTCTGCTATCAGCACTCTTCTCTTACTCCACATAATCACATTTTTAAAGACATTCTTACTCATCATTACGCGCTCCATACACATTCCCCTGTAGGCTAGTCCCATTCCCACTGCTCTTTCTCTTGACTTCTTTTCACACTGCATGCCAGCTAGCTCTCAACACATATCTCATCTATCTATCTAGTAGCCCGACGCCTCTAATCCCGCAAAGGGTGGCCGCAGACAAAACGTCCTCCAAGTCGCCTCTTGTCACTCAACACCATTTGGACTACCTCTCCTCCCAACTCACCCCCCCTCATAGTACCTCTCAACTCCATCCCTCCACCTCATCCTCGGTCTTACCTCTCCCTTCTCCCTCCTCTCAGCAACATATAGCATTTATATTAATTCTGAGTGCTAACACTTATGTTGTGCCTCCATATTTAAGCTCTTCTATTTCGTAAAAAGGTCCCCATAACATTAAGCTGCTTTTTCATCCCTAAGTCACAATACTCTCCAAGTCTCCAACGACTTTCTTCTACATTCTACGCGTTTTATTATAGGGCGCTCCAGGTACTTAAACTCATTCAATATCAGTTCATGTCTCTCTCTCACGTTGCTAGTATGTCACACTGCGAGTTATCATGTCTCTCCAACTACGATTACTCCTACTCTTATATCTAGAGGTTACCTTTAAAGTACCCTCAGAGCATGTAATACGCAAAAAATCACAACAATCTGTACGTATTCACAAAGATCCAGTACATCAGATAGAACAAATCTTCCTCTCTCCATCATATAAATTACCGTCCTCAGACTCATTTTTCCAGTTAATGATTAGAAACTCTCTCATAACACCATCTCATATATGCTCGTATATACTCGTACATACTGCATGCTCCACGTGGGAGACCATACACACTTGATTTACTCCAACACTGAGAGTAACTGTCTTGAAATAACCACTCCTCGGGAAACAATTGAGGAGGAAGGAGGGAGCAGGCCTGTAAAACAAATCTAATATAGGGGAGGGGAAATGTGAGATGTCTGAGAGCAAAAGGAAAATGTGCTTAAGAGATCCCTTAAAAACCTTTATGTGTGGGAGAGGGACTGGAATGAACATAGTATGAGACAGACATGTAGATAGATTAGATAGATCTGAGAGATAGACTGATAGACATACGTATATAGATAAATAGATAGATAGATAGATTGGATAGACACACAGACACATAGAGAGAGAGAGAGAGAGAGCAAGACTCCATGTATAAACCTATATATAAATACATAGATAAATAGACAGATAAACAGATAGGATAACTATATATAAAAATGAGAGAGAGACAGAGAGAGAGAGAGAGAGAGAGAGAGAGAGAGAGAGAGAGGAGAGAGAGATATTGAGCAAAAGTGGCTAAAATGAATGTCAAGGGCGATGAAAGGAAAGGGTAAAATAGGGATAAATGACATTTGTACGGAGGGGGTTGGTGATAGCCAATACTCTCTCTTCAGGGCACAAGAATGATGGGACCACAGGTATACATGGCAAGTGATGAGAAAGGTGGGTGGTGAATCTTACTGAAAAGGAAGGCAATGACTGATTATGTGTGCGTGGGATGAAAGGATGCGAAGATGTGTTATGGATGCAAGAGCATATAGATGATGGAGGAGTGGATTTCTGACCACCCTACTTGGTGGTGGTCAGAGTCAAGGTCCAAGTTAAATGGAGAAACAGAAGAAGGGAAGGACGGGAGGAAGGAGTAGAGGCTGAAGTTGAGAATGGAAAGGTTACAAGAGGATGAGAAAAAGGCAGAATATAAGAGAGAAGTGGAGGAACGGTTGGGTAAATATGCTGAATCTGGAGCAGATGGGGGACGTGGAAGGTGTGTGCAAGATATTCACAGAAGAAAAATGTGCAGCATGTGAGGTGGTGTGTGGGCTGAAGAGAAGCACGAAAGGGGGTGCAAGGAACAGCATCATGGACTAGAAGAGGTGAGACAGGGCTGTGGCACAAAAAGAAAAAAGCATATAATGAATGGATGAGAAATAGGGGCGCGCGAAGAAGTTGCAAGACTATAAAGAGAGTTATACGCAGAAAGGAAAAGAGAGGTGAAAAGACTAGTAAGAGAGAGTACGAAGAGAGTGTGATGAGGAATTTGGAAAAAAATTACTTGAGTGTCAAGTGGAGGGACAATGGCCAAGAAAATGTTCTGGAAAGAGGTAAAGAGAGCCAGACAGGGTGGCAATGAAGTTAGTAGGGGAGTGAAAGATAAAAATGGTAGATTACTAGTTGGGAAGGGAGAAAAAGTGAGCAGATGGACAGAATACTTTAATGTATTGTTGAACATAAAGAATTAAAGTAATGCGAGTATAAGTGACTGGGATGGAAGTTGTAGAAGCAATGAATGAAAGTCAAAATCGGGAAAGCCCCAGGAATTGATGGAGTGTGTGGTGAAATGCTGAAGCATGTAAGCGAGAGATAGTAGAATGGATGTGGAAGATGTGCAGATTGGCCTGCGAGGAAGGTAGAGTCCCAAAGGATTGGAAGTCAGGCAGGTATAATTATTCCCTTGAAACAAAGGGGAAGGGGAAAAAGATGTGTGTGGCAATCATTGCGGGGCATTTGTCTTCTTAGTGTAATAGGAAAAGCATACGGTAGGATACCGACAGAGTTAGGGAAATAAACAGAGGAGTTAGTTGGAGAAGAACAGGGAGTAGCTTTAGGAAGGGGAGGAGGTTGTGTAGATCAGATATTCATTCTTATAGCGTTTAGGAAAAAGTTTCTAGAGAAAGGAAAGTAGTTGTATGCAGCCTTCTAAGTGGATTTGGAAAAGCATTGCATGACAGTGGGTGGATAGACAAGGGATTGTGGAAAGTATTAAGAATATATGGAGCAGATGAGAAGCTGTTGAATGCTATGAAGAGCATGTATGAGGGTGTTAAAGTGCTGCAGTGCATGTGGATAGTGAACTGAGTGAGTTTTTCTATTTGAAGGTTGAGTTGAAAACAGGAATGTGTCATGTCTCAATGCTTGTTCAATCTGTATATGGATGGGGTTATAAAAGAAATACAAGATAGGGCAGTGATGTTGGAGTGGCCTCAATGAGATGGCATTCTTTGGAAACTCCCTGTACCTGTTCTTTGCAGATGATACTGTGTTGTAAAGTGAAGACGAAGGGGAGCTGCAAGGCTTGGTGGATGATTTTGGAAGAGTGTGTAAGAAACGGAATCTAAAGGTGAATGTAGGAAAGAGTAAAGTTATGGTCTTCGAGAGATGTGGAAGTCAGTGAATGTACAGTGAGGTTGAATGATGAGGAAAATGGAAAATGTTAGTACGTTTAAGTACTTGGGTAGTGTGAGTTGAGTAAGGATGGGAGGTTTGGAGGGTGAAGTGCTTGAAAGGGCACAACAAGGCAGAAAGGTTACTGTTCCTTGAAGGCAGTTTTAAGAAACAGGGGAAGTGAGCATGGAAGTGAAAAAGTTATTGTTACATGACAGTATTGTGATACCAACTCTAACGTATGGAAGTGAGGTTTGGTTGTTGCTGGAGGAACACAAGTCAACAGGTGAGAGCAGTGGAAAGTTTCCAGAGTTATTTGAGAGGAGCATGTGGAGTCATATGGAGAGATAGGACCGACAAATAAGGATGTGAAGGAGCAAGTTGTGGTGCAGGATGTAGATGCGGATAGGAAGCGTTAGCACCAACACTCTGAGGTGGTTTGGGCATGTGGAGAGGATGGAGAGTGAGAGACTGACGAGGAGAGTGTATGGTGAGTGAGGTTGAGGGGGAGAGAGTGGGAGGGGAAGGCTTCAGGGATGAGGTGTGGAGGGATGGAGTGGAGAGGTATATGGTAGAGAGGGGTGTGTGAACTGGAGAGCAGCAGGGGCAGTGAAATAGCGGGGGGACAGGGGTGACGTGGAGAGGCGATTTGTTTGTGGCACACTCTATATGAGATTAGGGCGTCTGGGCAATAGATAGACAGATAGATAGACAATAGCAAACCGGGTGCAATGATCGAGAGTGCATTAAAGACAGAGTGGAATGTAGAGTTGCATTGGTGATAGTGTCAGTGAAAGTGGTAGGAGATGGAGTGTCTGGAACTGTTTTGTTTTGACCTCTTCTCTCGAATGCCATATTCTTTTTTCAGTTCTTGCTCCTTCCAGTTCATTTCATTCTGCTTTTGAGAAATCCCCAGTGAAGGCTCTACCTATCTCCTCCCATTCGAAAAGCCTTCCGTAAACCGATTAAATAGTCTGTAAAGAGTAAAAGTAAAGCAGAAGAAATATGACATCCGGCTTTTTATTTTCATCCTCGTCACGCACGATGAAGCCACAAAACAACAAGGTTTTGAACCAAATGTAAAGATGATGCTGATTTCCCTTACAATGTTAGATGATATTTAGAATAAATTTTCCATTCATCCTTTCCAACTTCCGTTGCTTTCCAGTTATATCCGCAGTGTATAAACGAACTTCGGAAGCCTCAAAAAGTTCATAACCAGAATGATGCGTGTCTAGGACAGTGATTATTCCACAATAACTTCACCACCCTGTAGGAGGTTACTTACTACTGTACTTGTAATTTTTAATTCACAAGTCCTAACACTGAGTGTTACAGTCAAGAACAAACCTCCTCTATTTCTCACTCTCTCGGCTAATATTTCCAAGCCGAAAGAAGCGTAATAAATTCCTGGATCTACACGCGATTCCCTTTGAATATGATGCTTTAGGGAGAGCAGTGATGGGTATGTCCTAAGTATGAAGTAGACGCAGTGGAACATTAGGCGTGAATTTTTGTCGGTGATTGTACAGAATATTGTGTTGGATATAACAACATTAAGAGTGTCTGTATGCCATTATTGTATCAAGATGAATGGCTTAAAAAAAAACTCACCCTTTCAGCACGAGGAACGACTTTTCGAGCTAAAGAGGGCAGATGCAGTCTTCATTAACACCTTCCCCAGTATGATGATCACTCTAAGTTAAAAAACGTTGTTACTTACATGAATGCAGTATAAACAAAGTCCTCGAGCTGAAGGAGGTAGTAGCACTTAGTCTATAGTGCTACTTAACCTTTTCACTATATACTATGGCGCTGACGGGGAGCTCACACGTGGTGGCGCTGTGCACCCTGGTATAGCAGTTCTTGGCTTCCATGTGGGACCAGACCTTCTATTTCCTTTCACCTCGTCCCAGTCCAACATTGGTGATGCGCCGTTCACAACAAGCGGGCGCTTGATCCCCACACGGTGTATGTACTGTACTTACCTGTAGGACGGCCCCACAGAAATGATGGTTTTCTTTTACCGGACGGGTCTGCTTGGCCTTAGGCAGACATGGATTAAGCAACAATAACAACAACCACATACACCAAGTTCAGACGATTTTAATTTGCTTAGCAGAACCTTTTATAGCTAGAAGGATCACACATGGGTAGCAAAAATCAACAAAAATCGTCCTTGGATGCCTCAGAGCTGAAAAAAATAAAAAATCTGACTTTAGCTACATGGAATATTAGAACCGTCTGTGTCAATAGGGGTTGATTGTGACAGTATCACGTGTCCTAGGCCTCTATGGTTAACTCTCAGTAGAATAATATCGTCTGGCATTTGTTGTAACAGAATATCGGAGCTGTTTCGCCCATGAGGAGGTAAAAGAGGTTGGCAGAGGTAGGTGCTATGGTTACTGTGTTGTGAGAGAGTGAAGAAGGGGAAGTGGTAACCCAGTTTAGGGAAGGAAACATTATTAAGTTATGTGGGCAAATGGCCAAAAGTGGATACAGGCGCCTCCAGAGTTATGGTCCATTTATTTTTAACTTGGAGAAATTTTGGCCCCACCCCCAGCCTGAGTCATGGGCCGTGATTAGGTAAACCTTGGATGCGATGAAAGTATGGAAGTTTATAGTTCATATTCTTCGGCTGGGCTATTTTCACCATTACCATTATTCAGTAGTCTCTCTCTCTCTCTCTCTCTCTCTCTCTCTCTCTTACTACGGGAATAAAGCCTGAGTTGGTTATTTGAGGTCTGACAATGATATAAAAGGTTACAAAAATGAGTTGTAATTTTTAATGTTGTAGAATGAGATGGTGTGATATGCAGTAAGAAATGTCACAGTGAGAGAGAAGTGTGATATCTACATAGCACGATGGGAAGGGGAAGTTAGGGTTGGAAAAAGTATTATGATTACAGTGAGAGAATACTTGATGAGAAACTAATAAAGATGTCCCGTGTAGAAGTGAAGGAGTGGAAGGGAAGTCGAAGGCCTAGGAAAAGTGGAAAATAAATGTGAAAGATGGGAAAAATACAGAGATCTAAGCATCAAGAAAGGTGAGATGCGTGAATGCAATAGGAGCAAACGAATGAATGAGTTTATGGGACAATGACTCTCCGACGGTGATTCACAAGAGGCAAGAAG